>NC_064645.1:405190837-405493867 GCF_023864345.2 Schistocerca serialis cubense
TCGTCAGGCATATTATCTTTGGTGTTTCGGCAGATATTTGCAATTTCGTTTTTACAACGTGTAATTGGAGTCAGACCTAGGGTGACCAGATGGAATTGTTTAAAAAGGAGGACAATCAGCTTCAAAAAGGAGGACAAAGGAAGAAAAAAGAGGACACATCAAACGGGTCAACTGCAGATGAGGATACCACCCGTCAGCTTTGGACAAGTCGCGTGACTGCCGGGAATTACCGGTAAAACTAGTAGTTGATTGTTACTGATGGTCAGGTGGTGGTTAACTGAGCAATAAAAAAAAACTTTGATTGCGGTGACAGTGTGGCGTTAATTGTTTAGTTATGTCAACAACACGGAATTGTTTACAAAGCGAAAAACGTAAGACCATTCACCTCCCTTCATTCGACGCACCACTACCAACATCTACAATTCAAGCAGCAGCTAACGATCTGTAAACTGCACTTTAACCTTCCGAATACAAATAAATTGAATGACTATGAAACAATAAAATAAAACCATGACAGCCGGCCGAAGTGGCCGTGCGGTTAAAGGCGCTGCAGTCTGGAACCGCAAGACCGCTACGGTCGCAGGTTCGAATCCTGCCTCGGGCATGGATGTTTGTGATGTCCTTAGGTTAGTTAGGTTTAACTAGTTCTAAGTCCTAGGGGACTAATGACCTCAGCAGTTGAGTCCCGTAGTGCTCAGAGCCATTTGAACCATTTTTTTTAAAACCATGACAGTTAATCTGTCGAGTTATTTCTTACCTTTATTGGCCACTGAGACGTACGTTTCAGCTCCACATATTTTACATTCCACTTGAAATTCATTTCTCTCTTTTTTGAAGCCGGATATTTGCAGGAAAGGACATAAGAAAGTGTATACTTTCGTTTGGGCATAGCCAAATATTTTAGGTAAGTCACTCGGTTAAAAATTACACTCGCAAATCACACGTTCACTACAGGAAGCCAAGCCAATACAAAGCGAAGATACGAAACGAAAATTTTAAATAATCGATATTTGCATTCGCTTATAGGTAGATCAACGACAACATCGACGATCCTCGTGCCACTTACCAACACCGCCTTCGTGCGTGTTTGTCACGAAGGCCGTGCCAATAGTTAAAGTATTTCAGAAAAGAGCAATAGAACAGGACGAATTGTAAATTTAACTGTATTACGCTCAACTATGCGGAAAAGCCGGACACTAAAAATCCGCCCAGACCCCGGAAAAAGAGCTAAAGAGGAGGACATGTCCGGATTAATCCGGACGTCTGGTCACCCTAAGTCAGACCAAACAAATATTGCCCATCATGTCTTTCACGCGACACCCAGTGTCAGATGGGAAGTAAAAAAAAATAAAATAAAAGATTTTTGAAATGGAATTTTTTGGGACCATTCGATTCAGCAGTCCCAAATTAGTCTAGTGCGATATTCGTTTTATCGATATGTACCAGCAGGGACAGTAAATCACGAAGAGTATCCAGTACTCCAGCAGCAACAGCACTGCCCTGGCCCGCGCTGACTGCTACCACCATGCAGCAGCACCGATGTTTAGTCGCTACTGGAGTACTCGTTACTCTTCGTGTTTCACTGTTCCTGCTGGTACATATCGATAAAACGAATATCGCACTAGGCTAATTTGGGACTGCTCGATCGAATGGTCACGTAAAATTGCTGTTTGAAAATAATTTTTTTGCAGTGGGTAACAAACCGACACTTTCGATCCACACTGGGGTTGTATGAAAGACGTGATAAGCAGTCTTTGTTTGGGCCGACTCCAGATACACGTTGCAAAAATGAATATGTATCTGCCGAAACGCCAAAGAAAATGCTCCTGAAGACGCATATGAGAGACACTCGGCGTACAAACCGACTTCCGAATGACTGTAGAGTTGATTTTTTTAAAATTATGGTATATTGGTAATGTAAGTGTTTTATGAAATATTATTTTAAATTTTTTAAAGTCGAATTTATTTGCTTAAATCAGCGAGAAACATAAAAACTGACCAGATAGGTCCGAACTAAAATACTAGATTCTAATATTCTTCTGTTGTGTCATTTTCGCATAATCTTTCACTCTGTCAATACTCGCGTTTATTGTGAAGTATTGTGAACTATTTTCGAACATTTGCGAGTGCTGCGAAAATCTCGTAGGATATATACCGTCATTACAATGAAATGAACACCCTTAGCTGCTTACAGGCGTTGACATACGTCAACGGGGACAGATGAAAATGTGTGCCCCGACCCGGACTCGAACCCGGGATCTCCTGCTTACATGGCAGACGCTCTATCCAACTTTTTTTTTTTTTTTTCCTTCCATTTTGTTCGGTATTGTTCGTTGCGTTTTGGTCTGGGCGGACGTCACAAGACAACCGTTCAAGTTGATCGTTGAGTCCTTGACTCAGTTTTTTTTATTACAAAGAGCACGCAGCCCTCTGACCGAACACGCTGAGCTACCGTGCCGGCATCCATCTGAGCCACCGAGGACACAGAGGATAGCGCGACTGCAGGGATTTCTCTCTGGCACGCCTCCCGCGAAATCCACATTCTCAACGTATTGTCCCGCACTACATTCGTAGTGCCCCCGCCCATTATACTCATTCCTCGCGGCGCGTTGCCGATTCCCGTAAGAGTTCGGGCACTGTTTGTGCATTCGCACAGAAGAAGAAGATGGTCAAGTGACCGGTGAGCCTTAACTATATATATATATATATATATATATATATATATATATATATATATATATATATATATATATACCGTCAATTGTAAACTTAGTTCGTGCTTTATAGAAGCTTTTAGCAACAGTATCCTCGTTCCAAAATACTCATTTCCTAATTTCATTGTGTATTTCAGTGCATATCTACGTGAATAAATCAAAACCGGTACTTTCGAGGAGTTTCGTTAGTTACGAATGTTCTGCAAAAATTGTTTCGTAGTAATCGCTGTTTGTGATTTACAGTTACTGTAAATAACTAATAAATCGTGTCACATTAGTTTCCTCTATTATGAATAACGTATATTGTCAGTATTTATCGTAAATTAACGCTATTGTTGTTTTTGTTAGTGACCATAACCTCAAGAACGTTTCAGAGAAATAGTAAATTTTGTTCCAGTTTTTGTTGTTGTCATAACAGATATCTCGTTTTGGCTATCAATAGCTTCAGTTCTTAATGGCAACTGGCAATAGGCCTATTTGTAGCATATCAGTCCCATAAATTAAAAGAGAATCAGCAAGGTTAGTTTAAAGTTAGCTGTTTATTGTTCTGTAAAATGTTTCACCAGCCACCAAGAGCGTAAAGGGGGAAAGGGGGGCTACAAGACTGGGGACATGGGGTGTTTCTAATATTTTCGAAGACGAATGGCTACTTGCAAGTAGTACCCCGCTATGTAAGCTGTTCTAGGGCATGGGATGAGTTGGTTGCTTTTAATAAGCAGCTGCAAATCGCCTTAACTACTGTCAAGTGTTTGGAAGCTGCGTCGAACAGGTGTGTGATGGGCTACCGAGAATCATCTACCAGAGATATCAAAGGTAACTCCAGTACTTCCTGTGCGTACTGCCTCCTCTGCAAGAAGTGCAGCATCTATCACTACTTGTCAACCTGACGGTGAATGATGTCTCAATATGTGTGTGTGTGTCCGTCTTTGTGGGTTACGGGGTGCCCAACAACGATGTTAGCAGTGCCCATGCGAAAATAGTAGGAACGAATGTGATTAAAACGGACAAAATTCGAGAAAAGACATAAAAAGTGAGCCAGTGAGACTGGCTTCCACGTGAAAATGCAAAAGTGTGTGGTTGTATTTATCATCGGCAGGTCAAACGTGCGATGAAGAATGGCACCTCTTAGGACAATTTCGTGCAGTGTCTCCTCCGCCATGTCAACCAGCATGGATTTCGAAAACAACGATCACGTGAAAATCATCTCTCTCTTTTCTCACATGATGTCCTGAAAAACATGGACGCAGTATTTCTTGATTGCTGGAAGGCATTTGACTCAGTACCACACATCCGGTTGTTATCAAAAGTACGATTATATGGGATAGAAGACGAGATTTGTGACTGGATTGACGATTCGTTGATGGGAGGGACACAGCAAGCTATCTTCGCTGGAGATTCATCGACAGATATAGAAATAACTTAAGATGTACCCCAGGGATATGTGTCGAGACCCTTGCTGTTCGTGTTGTATACTGAAGACAAAAATTCAGTCAGAGCTTGATAAAAATTCCAAGTGGTACACAGACTGGCAACTTTCTTTAAATGGTGAGAATTGTAAAATTGTACACTTTACAACACAAAAATCCTGGAATTTAATATCAGTAAGTCACAGTTGGAATCGGTCAACTCATAAAAATACCTGGGTGAATCAGTTTGAAGATGTATGAAATGGATCGATCACATGGACTCAGTCGTAGGTAAAGCATGTGGCAGACTCTGGTTCATTGTTAGAATACTAGGGGAATGCAATCAGTGTGCAAAGGTGACTGCATACAAAGCACTCATATGACAGCCTAGAATATTGCTCAAGTGTGTGGGGCCCGTACTAAATAGGAGTAACAGGTGATATTGCACGATAACAGAGGAGGACAGCACGAATGGTTGGAGGACTGACTGAGTCATGGGAGAGAATCACGGAAATGCTGAAAAACCTGTATTGGCAGACTGTTGAAGTTAGACACAAAGCATCCCGCAAACACCTACTTGGAAAATTTCTAGAACCAACTTTAACTAGTGAATCTAGCAATATATTACAACGCCACATGTAGTGCTCCAATGAGGATGACGAAGATTAGATTAATTACAGCACGCACGGAGGCGTTTCACCTGTTCTTCTTCCAGAGTTCTATTCTTGAATGTAACAGGGAAAAGCCCTAATAATATTGGTACAATGGGAAGTACCTTCTGCCATGCACTTCACAATGGTTTGCAGAGTATAGATATTTATAATCGACAGCTTTATTAATTCAAGAATTACAGAGCAATAAAGAGAAACAGAAGCCCATAAACCTTACAGATTCATAACTTTGTTAAGAGGTTTAGTAGGGACATGAACAGCAATTCAAATAAGAAGGAAAACAGTGTAGAATAAGAATCCATTTCAGAATTGCTGATTGTTAACTATTTCTAAGCAAGAATAATGAATATCTTGTGTAGCATTTAATTTTTGATATTTGTTTATAAAAAGATGGCGTAGATAAAATTACTGGAGACAATCGCAAAAAACGATTTTAAATTACGCAACACATTACGCACATCAGTCAAATTCTATAAACTGACATTTTGCTGTGGTCATAAACAGCGATGGTATTTCGATCGTAAAAAACAGAGCTCAGTCCCAGTAACACACCACATAGAAGCTGGCGATCTGCTCTCCCCGATAAAACCATAAAATCATGGTGTTACATAGCAAATAACGATGTTGTCCTTGTCATTAATTATATTAGAGAAGAAAACAATTCATTCTTTTGACCATTATTGGAATACTGTTTACAATACCTAAATTCTGATTATGTAGCGAGATGTGCGATGAAAAGACGCATCCACGGTTGGGTCTCATACCCCTATCACATACGGCATTCCGTTGCGCTCCCCTGGAGATGAATCCTGTCGTGGGCGACGAGGTTAGTCGGCCAGTAATCGCCGAGCGGTTTGGAAGTCAGTCGTTATGACCAGTTCATCAGTATACGCGGCGGGCTAGCTACAATGTTTAGATTCTGGAGAATCTCGCATGGCTATTGGACTGTTAATTGTTCGTGGGAGACTTTTTAGTTAGAGTAATTCACACTCAGTCTGAACTTGGTTTGTGTGGTGCATACTTATGGACTTTGATGATTTCGCAGACTGTGTCACATTGTCACATACGCTAGTCTGAATACGTTAAGTATCAGTAGCCGTCAAGATCCCATGGGGACATTGGACAGGGCAACTGTGTTTAATGTAATGATCAGATAAACATTTTTCATTAAATGAATGAACATCTACATCTATGTACATCTACGTGATTATTCTGCAATTCACAATAAAGTGGCTGGCAGAGGGTTCAATGAACTACCTTCAAGCTGTCTCTCTGCCGTTCCACTATCGAACGGCGCGTGGGAAAAACGAGCACTTAAATTTCTCTGCGCAAGCCCTGATTTCTCTTACTTTATAGTGATGATTATTTCTCTCTATGTAGGTGGGTGCCAACAGAATTTTTTCGCAATCGGAGGAGAAAACTGGTGACTGAAATTTCATGAGAAGATCCTGTCTCAGCGAAAAACGCCTTTGTTTTAATGATTGCCACTCCAATTCACGTATCATGGCTGTGGCACTATTTCCCCTACTTCGCAATAGTACAAAACGAGCTGCCCTTCTTTGTACTTTTTCGATGTCATCCGTCACTCCCATCTGATGCGGATCCCACACCGCACAGCAATACTCCAGAATAGGGCGGACAAGCGTGGTGTAAGCAGTCTCTTTAGTAGACCTGTTGCACCTTCTAAGTGTTCCGCCAGTGAATCGCAGTCTTTGGTTTGCTCTACCCACAACATTATCTATGTGATCGTTCCAATTTAGGGTATTTGTAATTGTAATCTCTAAGTATTTAGTTGAATTTACAGCCTTCAGATTTGTGTGACTTATCGCGTAATCGAAATTTAGCGGATTTCTTTTAGTATTCGTGTGAATAACTTCACCCTTTTCTTTATTCAGGGTCAACTGCCACTTTTCGCACCATACAGATACCTTATCTAAATCATTTTGCAATTCATTTTGGTCATCTGACGACTTTACTAGACGGTAAATTATAGCATCATCTGAGACGGCTACTGAGATCTTCTCCTATGTCGTTAATATAGATCAGGAACAATAGAGGTCCTATAACACTTCCTTTGGGAACGCCGGATATTTCTTCTGTTTTACTCGATGATTTTCCGTCTATTACTACGAACTGTGGCCTTTCTGACAGGAAATCACGAATCCAGTTGCACAACTGAGGCGATATTCCATAGGCACACAGTTTGGTTAGAAGACGGTTATGAGGAACAGTGTCAAAAGCCTTCTGGAAATCTAAAAATATGGAATCAATTTGACATCCCCTGTCGATAGCAGTCATTATTTCTTGAGAACACTTGGCACTTGTTGTTACTTGAGAGAATTTTCCACCCACTAAGAGGAAGATCTGCCTAGCTATTCCCATATGAGTGCAGATTCCTTGAGGTATGTCGACAGGATATTATTGGACAAAGTTAAAGGCGAGAACCTGCTGTTTGGATACCCTAGACCAACTAACTTGTAGACAATGAAATAAAGCCTCAATACGGTAAGGTAGGCAGAGTTTGAAGAAGAAGGAAAAAAAAAAAGACTGGTTCAACTCCGTGTACTACCTCCAAGACAGCTCGCAGTGCATTATGTATGGACGTTGTGAGCTCATCTATTCCATGTTCGCATGACAGTCGTCGGTTTCAGACCAAAGCTAGCAGAACTGTCGCGGAATGATAAACCGCTGTCTCTAGATCTACATATATACTCCGCTAGCCATCAAGCGGTGTGTGGCGGAGGGTACAATTCGCGCCAAAGTCATATTCCCCCCCCCCCCCCCCCCCCCCCACCCACCGCTCTGTTATACTCGCGGATCGCGCGAGGGAAAAACGACTGCCTGAACGCCTCAGTACGACTATTATTTCCCATATCTTTGAATGATGATCAATACGCGATTTGAAAGTTGGTGGTAATAATATATGCTCTACATCTTCGGTGAAGATTGGATTTCGGAATTTAGTGAGCACCCCTTCTGTTTAGCGCGTCGTCTATCTGCGAGTATGTCCCACTTCAAACTTTCTATGAGATTTGTAACGCTCTCGCGATGGCTAAATGTACCAGTCACGAACCTTGCCGCTCTTCTTTGGACCTTCTCAATCTCTTGAATCAGACCCAACTGGTAAGGGTCACATACAGACGAACAATACTCTAAGAGTGGACGAAGTGACGTATTGTAAGCTATGTCCTTCGTTGAAGGACTGCATCGCTTCAGGATTGTACCAATAAACAGCAATCTAGAGTTCGCCTTACCCGTTACTTGTGTAATCTGATCATTCCATTTGAGGTCATTTCGAATAGTCACCCAGATACTTGACTGATGTTACCGCTTCCAAAGACTGATCATTTATTTTGCACTCGTACATTAATGTGGATTGTCGCCTTGTTATGCGCAGCAATTCCAGCAGCTCTATTAGCCACAGTACTGATGAATTCCGACATGCGCTTGTTGACATTTATCCTTTTACACGAAGCTAAGACTACTTCTCACAATAAGTAGACATTTAAAGCTGGTTTCTGAATGGGGAAACAGCTGCACAATCTTTCCTTTTATGCAAAATGTAGTTGCTATTATTCCCACCCGCTTTCTGGGACTGCGCTGAAATGATAGTAATTTGTACACTGAAGCGCCAAAGAAATTGGTATAGGTATGCGCATTCAGGTACAGAGATATATAAACAGGCAGAAGCTAACAACAAGTGTCTGGCGCAGTTGTTTGATCGGTTATTGCTTCTACAATGGTAGGTTATCAAGATTTAAGTGAGTTCGAACGTGGTGTTATAGTCGGCGCCGGAGCGATGGGACACAGCATCTCCGGGGTAGCGACGAAGCGGGGATTTTCCCGCACGAACATTTTACGAGTGTACTGTGAATATCAGTAATCCGGTAAAACATCAAATCTCCGACATCGCTGCTGTCGGAAAAACATCCTGCAAGTACGGGACCAACGACAACTGAAGAGGAACGTCCAGACGTGACAGAAGTGCAACCCTTCCTCAAATTGCTGCAGATTTCAGTGATGGGCCATCAACAAGTGTCAGCGTGTGAACCTTTCAACGAAACATCATCGATATGGGCTTTATTAGCCAAAGGCCCACTCGTGTACCCTTGGTGACTGTACGACATAAAGCTTTACCCCTCGCCTGGGCCCATCAACATCGACATTGGATCAACACCTACATTGCACTGTTGATGACTGGAAACATGTTGCATGGTCGGACGAGTCTTGTTTCATATTGTATCGAGCAGATGGAAGACAACCTCATGAATTCATGGACCCTCCATGTCAGCAGAGAATTGTTCAAGCTGTTGGAGGCTCTGTAATAGTGTGGGACGTGTGCAGTTGGAGTGATATTGGGCCCTCGATACGGCTGGATACAACTCTGGCAGGTGACACGTACGTAAGCGTCCTGTCGATCACCTGCATCCATTCATGTCACTTGTGCATTCCGACAGGCTTGGGCAATTCCAGCTGGACAGTGCGACACCCCACAGGTACAGAAGTGCTACAGAGTGGCTCCAGGAACACTCTTCTGAGTTTAAACACTTCTGCTGGCCATCAAACTCCCCAGACATGAACATTATTGAGCACATCTGTAATGCCTTGCAACGTGCTGTTCAGAATAGATCTCCACCCCTCGTATTCTTACGGATTTATGGACAGCCCTGCAGCATTCTTGGTGTCATTTCTCTCCAGCACTACTTCAGACATTAGTCGACTCCATTCCACGTCCTGTTGCGGCACTTCTGCGTGCTCGCGGGACCCCTGTACGATATTAGGCAGGTGTACCAGTTTGTTTGGCTCTTCGGTGTACATCCAGACATGTCAACTGGACGTCTGGTGGATGACACATTCATGGTGCTGCAATTTTACTAGAGTAGACACGTTTGTGCTGCGGAGGACAAAGAGGATCCACTGTGATTCAACTACTACATTACAGAAATTGGTGAAAAATAAAGAAAGACCGTGAGAAAAGCATGCTTGAACATAAATCCGGATCCTAGTGAAGCCTGTAGGTTGTGCTATTGTATTTTAACACGAACGGCAGCTGTGTGTAATGTCCTCAGTACGTTGCAAGTATCAGTCATGAGCAGAACAGTGTTGTTTTTGTTGTGAATGCATTACGTCGGAGCTAAGTGATTTCGAACGTAGGCAAATTTTTGCTGCTCGTATGGTGGGTGTTGCCATAACCAAGTAACCGAAGTGCTTGCAGTTTCGACACTGTACTGAAGATTTACACCGCACACAGGGAAAGCGGAAGAACATCGTCCGCTAAGTCACAACGCGGACGAAAGTGTGTGTTGAGGAATCTTAACGGACGATAACTGAAGAACATTGTGATGAAAAATAAGAGGACGACAGTTACGTAAGTATCTGCAGAAATGAATGTCACACTGTCTGCATCAAACCAACAGGAAGGGAGCTCGATAAACAGGGAATTGCAGGGCAAGCTGAAATTCCAAAACCACTCGTCAGTGGTGCAAATGCCCGTAACAGGAAAACGTGGTGAAGAGGCCATGAAATCTGGGCCATGGATCAATGGAAGAAGTCGTTTGGTCGCGTGAGTCTTGTTTCATACTGTTTCCATCTTCTGGCCGAGTTTACGTCCCAAGAGTGAAACATGGCGGTCGTTTGGTGATGATTTGGGAGGCCATATCATGGCGTTCCACGGGCCCCACGGTTACTTTGCAAGGTCGGCCTTCTGCCGGGGATTATGTGACAATTTTGTCTGATCAGGTCCAACCCATAGCACAAAGTGTTATGCTCCTAAACGACAGGACGGGACTGCTTTTGTGAACACGAGGATGACTATTGTCACATATCCCCTGACCACCACGGCCACCAGAGCTCAGAGTCTTTGTGGTCTGCTTTGGAGATGAGGATGTGTTACTGCTATCCACCCCAATAATCGTTACATGAACCAGCCGTTATTTTGCAGCAGGGATGATATAGGATTCCCCTGAAAACCACACAGACCTGTATTTATCCATTCCGAGACGACTGGAGGTTGTTTGGAATGCCAATAGATTTCGTACACCGTACTGTGCTGTGTTTTTGGTGTTGCCATATTTTTGTCTAACTCTGTAGAACGTTACTTTGATAATAGAGCTGCATACAAGATTAAGAGGAAGCCGAATCATTCCTTGCAAACAAAATCCAAACAAATTCAAAATAAGTGGAAGAACAACTACGAAATAAACGTCCAGTTAATTAGGGGGCAAGATATAACCTGAAATGCGGAAACACCAGAAGATAATCAGCAATTTGTGCAAAGACAGGCAGCCGCGGGTGGATCAAAGTGAAGAAGTGGAGGTTCGTAGCGAACCTACCCCCCCCCCCCCCCCCTCCGGAGATCAGTTTATTAAAACCATTTATACTTTTACTTACGTCAATTTCCAAACCTTTTAACTGGCTGTTGATGAAGCATGTAGTATGAAAACTAAGCGTCTGATAGTTGGTAGGTAATTCCACTTCGTAGCTGGTTGCCTTTGAGATGGGCTGGTGGACTGTAGAGAACATTCCATTCACAGACTGACTGTACCTTCTGTCAACAACAAACCCGTCATGTTCGTGAGTGCAAGGAAGCTGAGTAACGCAAGGCTGAAGGGGGAAGACCTTTCATTAAGACAAAAAAGTATCGGAAAGAACTGGCCTTTTCCAAACACAGCGTGAAAACGACCAAAACAAACATTTTCCCGACTTTATTAGCCTACAGAACAGTAATCTGCAGACTTTATAATGACGAGTCATACTTCGATTTCATGTCTTGTAAATTATGAAGTTGTCAAAGTTATGAAAGTTGGTTGCTATTATATTCTTCCATTAAATGCATGGCACATGTTTTTCCCATTTTTGGGACGAGTACTTTTCAAATAATGTATTTTATGAAATGCAGTTTCTTTGATCTTATGCTATAGCCATGTATTAAGCACTGATTTAAATAAATCAGTATTATTATATTCTTCTCTTTTCTTCTGCGGCGTTTCTTCCTATCAGTTAGGCGTTTTCGATCTCCATAGGCCTCTTTCGTTCCAGTCACCTGGTCATAGATTTCTGTCTTCCGTTTTTTTTTGCATTTTTACTATCTTAGCGCTGGCCTTTTGTCCTTCTTCTTCCGGGCTACTCTCAGTTTAAAATCTTACTTGGCCACGTATGGTTGGGCATGCTCTGTACGTGCCCGTACAACTTAAGCGCTCAGTTTTCCAAAGTTATTGTTGTGGAGGGTGTTATCCTCATTCGCCTCTATACCTCCTCATTTTGTATCCTGTCTTGCCTCGTTAATTGCATACATTTTCTCATATAGTCCATTTCCACTGTTCTGATTTTCTGCCTAACTTGTTTGAGACCACATCTCAACTCCATACAGAATTATGTTCTCCACCATACTGCTAAATATTCTTTTCTTACTATACTGCCAAATATTATTATTCCATAGTATCTCATGCTATTCTGTAGATATTATCCTTGTCACATCTATCGGAATTATCTATTATTGTAGCTTCTGCAAGATTTTGTTTGTCCTTCCTCTGTGTCAATTTTTGCCATATCCTGTTCCACACACATACACTCGGTCTTGTCCAGATTTATTCCCAAACCCCATTTACTATACTGCTCTTAATACTTACGGTGTTGGTTTTGTACGTAGCTGCCATCATCTGTGGACTGGCTAAAGTATGTGATTTTTGAAGTTATAACTCGTGTGTTCAAATATGTAGGTGGCATTTCAAAACATTTTTAGGTTTTACTGTAGTTTCTAGTTTAAATATACATATATTGGCGTTGCTAGTGTTAAATGCGAATTCACGAATGAAACTTCAATTTAATAGTATCTATCGCAGAAAAAAACTGAAAATGCGTATTGGTATTCAAATAATACCCCGGTAAGTAAACAAGTGATCTTTCTGTTCAACTTTCTTTCACAGCCCATTTAAATCTAAAGAAACACACAAAACACAAGAACACAGCAAATTTTAGCGTTCATAGTGGAGTACAGTGTGTTAAAACTGAAACCTGGAGAGATACTTAGTACAACAAGACACTCACTGGTCTATTTTCCTGATTTACCTGAAGGAAAATTCTTCATAACAACACAATCAGCGAAAATAAAACGATAAACGTCTAATCTAAATCGCCGTCAAATATTTCGCTCTCACCATTTGCAGACTAGTCAATGACTTTGTAAATCATTTGCTCCAGACGTTTCTCCTCTTCACTGCACGTTTTGAACACAAAATCAACACCAAAACTCACGAAACAGAGAGAACTTGAACATCAGCTAACGCCTATGAAACGAGAGGCAATGACGAAGGTTTCAAAGACGACGAGTTTTCCCAGTAATAATATCTCCACTACCTCCTAGCAAAAACTACGAAGCCTGCAGATCTGACAGACGTTTGTGGGAGCCGTAAATGTACGTTTGACACCGTGGAAAACCATCGTAACTGGCGCGACTTAATATTAGGTCCGCCGCACAGTCTCATCTCCCACAAGCGACGTTAGCCGCACAGTATAAACTGTGAAGGTTTCTCAGAATGTATTCCATATCGCCTTCATCTTGAGAGAATATTACCTGGTAATTCGCCAAAAAAAGAGAGTGAAGAGTACCGTCACCAGTTTTTTCAGCGCCTTTTCCACGTAATCGTTAAACAGAATAGGTGACATTCCACAACCTTATTTTGGAACTTTGTCAACGAAAACATTCGGGTAACCTTTTTTCCCCTTTAAATCATTAATTTTGTATTCCTCTAGAACTTTTTAACCATATTAATCCATTTTCTCTCGCATTAACCCTTCTCATTTCTTCCTATAATTTTGTTCTATGGGTATTTTAATGAGCTTTCTTAGGTCCACAAAAGTAATATATACGCTTTTACTTTTTTTCAGCATTTTTTCAGTAACTGTCCGATACAACGAATGTTATCAAGACATGATTGTCCTTGCCTAAAATCACTTCGCTCTTCACTTAAAGCCGACACATCCTTTTCTATTTTCTTACTCAAAATAACGGAGAAATGGTTACCTCATGATCATTAAGTACAGGAGGCGATCTATAATTTTTTATTGTAGTCCCATTTTGAAAATTAATTTATTTACTAAGATCGCTATGCTGACACAATTACCAGATTTCTAGTTTTGGGAATATGTGTTGACATCCTCACAGTCTTAAAACCGGGAAGTGGTAGTTACAATTCTCACAACACTTTGTTACATGAGGAGTATACAATATGCATAAAAGTCGAGGCATTACAATGACGTGCCAGGTGTTCTGACATAAGGTATGCGTATTCAAAGTTGTTCATACTTTATGAGAGAACGCCTAACAGGTCACTGCAATGCCGTGACTTTTTTATGCTTATTGCGTGGTCCTCATGTGACAGAGTGGTGGAAACATTGTATGATGTAACTACCACTACCCGGTTTTATGGGTCTGAGGATGGCAATACATATTGCCGAAATTACTAATTGAGTGACTATGTTATCATAGCGATCTTAAATTGGTTTTCAAAAGAAGACTGCAATACAAAAATCTAGCTATTGATTAGGTAAATAACGGAGGAGGATGTAAAAGCAGGGCTGGTTCAAATGGCTCTGAGCAGTGTGGGACTTAACTTCTGTGGTCATCAGTCCCCTAGAACTTAGAACTACTTAAACCTAACTAACCTAAGGACATCACACACATCCATGCCCGAGGCAGGATTCGAACCTGCGACCGTAGCGGTCACGCGGTTCCAGGCTGAAGCGCCTAGAACCGCACGGCCACGCCGGCCGGCTAGCAGGGCTGCTAAAGTAAAAGTTAATAAAGCTCCAAGATCAGGAAATATACGAATGGAACTTAGAAAGTATGGAGGAAGTGAAGTAATGTCTACAGAAACTCTTCGGGAAAATAGAAGCGGGAGAAGATCCATCTATGGAACAGAATTCATCAAATATCTCCTCCATATGTACAAAAAGTGACAAGAGAATATGCACAAATTATTACCGTATTAAAATATTTTATGAATTTTTATTGTTGTTATGAAAATACTAGACATCTGAGGCATGTTGTATGCATCAGTCTCATACCTCCTTCCTTTAACAGACAAGTCGTAGGTGCAACGCATTTTGAAAATCACCGTAAATCACGAACAAATTCCCCCCCTCCCCCTCCCTCCCGAGCAAAGCTGAACCATGGATGGTCGCTTTCTGGGAGCTGACCTATCAACGGAAATAAATGTAACATAACGTGCGTAAGTGCACGACGAGACTCGAATCTTCTGACCACACCATCGGTGATTAGTGACTCATGGCCGTTTACTGTCAAAGATTTTCTCTGCAGAGCGATTTAAAGTGGAACAAACACGTAGTTATAGCATTGGAGAAGGAAGACGCCAGACTTAGCCTTATTGACAGAATCCTAGGGAAGTGTAATTCACCGACAAGGACATGAATTGTTCGACCATTTCTTCAATTTTATTTCTCGTTAGTGGATTGTCACGAAGTTGCATAACGGACGAAACAGAGAAGTTTCGAAACAGAACTACTAGCTTCTTCACGAGTTTGTTTTCTCGCTGCGAGAGCTTCATAGAAATGATTCACTCTAATGAGAGCTTCCACAAGGTTTTGTACATCGGAGAGAACCTTACTCTCAAATTTTCGAGAACCCACGTTCAGACACATGTCAAGAAACATACGAGGCGACTTCAAAAAGTAAGATATACATTATTATGTCAGCCAAGTGACTTTAATTGGATACTGCACTTCGCTAAAAAGTGACACATATACATGACGCCGTTTGTCAGCATAGTCACCAAGTCTCTGTAAATAACAGTCGGAACGTTCTACTAATCGGTCAGTTTCTCGACGATAGAAGTCCGTTCCCTGGTGACGCAGCCACTCGAGAACTGCTACGTGAATGAAATCGTGGTTGGGAAATCTGTTTGGCCCCCTGATGTTCTTCCAGCTTGTTGAAAGGTGCAGGACCTAGACCGGCCGGTCAGCGTCGCCTTCGTCAAGTTGTCGGCGCCGTTCCAGTACGGCTGGAATTTCACGATCAATCTGTATGCAATTTAACCATTTTGGCTACAAGAATCGTAGCTAGCCGCGGGCTTTAACGCTGGAGTACTTTTTGTAGTCGCCGTGCCAATTCACCAGCTGACTGTGATACGCCTGTTGTGCGTACTTTGGCACAGCTTTCCCTGCAGGAAAACAGGAACGCGCACACTCTTCTGACAATGCGCCACTGTTGTTGCGCGATGGTCTTGGAGTGGGACCAAGGCCCCACGTAATAGAGTATGTGTAGAAAAAAGAACCGATTGGAGAGGCCCAGACTGCACGTTCTTACTGAGTTACTTAATTAATGATTGACACATAAACGCAGAATTGGTATCCTTTTTTCTCTATCTCTTACATCATTTTTTTCTCGGTCATAGGTACATAATAATAGCCTATTTAATACCAAATACTTCAGAAATTTCTTTTGTAGTAGTATACTTAGCCAGCACCCTCGTGAGTATTTTTGAGTTACGTGTGGGTCTCCTGCTCTGTTATTTTCTGTTGGAGAATTTAAAATTGCTGTTGAACTCGGCGCTTACGCAGCGGTATAATGCCATTGTAGTAGCAGCATTAGCAGCATTGTAGAGTATTAACGATCTGCTACTTTCTTGGAAGAATGTGGAGCATACCAATATCCACAGAATAGAAATAAAATCATAATGATAAAAATACGGAGTACTACACTATAAAAGCAATCAAATAAAATTGTTACACTTATAAAACACAATACTCAGATTTCCCGAAGTAACTTTACCAAATCCTCAGAACAGAGCAGATTTTCCCATTTAGCCAGATGAATCTATCCAGTCGTATTCTCGAAGTAAATAATGCCGTGCGTATTTGTGCTTTTCACTAAAACACATTCTCAAGTTTATTAATGAATGACGCACTTGTCTAGGTATTTAGTTTTGAAGTATATCGCAAATTTTAAGTTTCGCGTTTAAGAAATCGTCCTCGCAGAGGGGAGTCGCACAAACATACCGTCATCTGACCATCGGACAGTCTCCCGTAAGGACGACGTAGTAATAAGCATCCCTGACGTAGAGAAACAACTGAAAGATTTGAAAGCAAGTAAGTCGCCAGGTCCGGATGGAATCCCAGTTCGGTTTCATAAAGATTACTCTCGGCATTGGTCCTTTACCTAACTCCTATTTATCGAAAATCTCTCGCCCAGCGACTCGAAAAAGGCGGAGGCGACTCATGTTTGTAAGAAGGATAAACGAACGGACCCACAAAATTACAGACCAATATCTCTAGCTTCGGTTTGCTGACGAATCCTTGAAGATATTCTCAGGTCGAATATAAAACATTTTCTTGAGACGGAGAAGCTTACGTCCACGAATCAGCATGAAACTTCCTGGCATATTAAAACTGTGTGCCGGACCGAGACACGAACTCGGGACCTTTGCCTTTCGCGGGCAAGTGCTCTACCAGCTGAGCTACCCAAGCACGACTCACGCCCCGTCCTCACAGCTTTACTTCTGCCAGTACCTCATCTCCTACCTTCCAAACTTTGCTGAAGCTCTCCTGCGAACCTTGCAGAATTAGCACTCCTGAAAGAAAGGACATTGCGGACACATGGCTTTGCCACAGCCTCGGGGATGTTTCCAGAATGAGATTTTCACTCTGCAGCGGAGTGTGCGCTGATATGAAACTTCCTGGCAGATTAAAACTGTATGCCGGACTAAGACTCGAACTCGGGACCTTTGCCTTTCGCGGGCAAGCGCTCTACCACTCCTTTCTTTCAGGAGTGCTACTTCTGCACGGTTCGCAGGAGAGCTTCTGTAAAGTTTGGAAGGTAGGAGACGAGGTACTGGCAGAAGTAAAACTGTGAAGACGGGGCGTGAGTCGTGTTTGGGTAGCTCAGTTGGTAGAGCACTTGCCGGGGAAGGCAAAGGTCCCGAGTTCGGGTCTTGGTCCGGCACACAGTTTTAATCTGCCAGGAAGTTTCATATCAGCGCACACTCCGCTGCAGAGTGAAAATCTCATTCACGAATCAGCATGGTTTTATAAAGCATCGATCCTGTAAAACTCAACTTGCAGTTTTGTCGCATGAGATACTGCGAACTATGGATGAAGAAGAGCAACAAGCAGATTCCATATTTTCAGATTTCCGGAAAGCATTTGGCACGGTGCCACATTGCAGGCTGATAACGAATGTACGAGCGTATGGAATAAATTCGTAGATATGTGAGTGGCTCGAAGACTTCTTAAGAAACAGAACCCAGTATGTTGTCCGTGATAGCGCGTGATGATCAGAGACAAGGATATCGTCAATAGTGGACAAGGTAAGCGTGATAGGACCGCTGTTGTTCTTCATGTACATAAATGATTTGACAGACAAGGTGGGCAGGAATCTGCGGTTGTTTCTGATGACGCTGTGGTGTACGGTAAGGCGTCCAAAGTGAGTGACTGTGGAAAGATACAAGACGAATTAGGTAAAATTTCTAGGTGGTGTGATGAATGGGAGCTAGCTCTAAATGTGGGATAGTGAGAGTTAATAAGGATGAATAGGAAATACAAACACGCAATATACGCATACAGTATTAGTAGTATACTGCTTGGCACAGTCACGTCGTTTAAATATCTGGGTGTAAGGTTGCAGAGCGATATGAAATGGAACGAGCATGTGAGAATTGTGGTAGAAAAGGCGAATGGTTGACTTCGGTTTATTGGGAGAATTTTAGGAAAGTATGCTTGAGGACAATATTATGGAAATGGAAGAGGATGTAGATGAAGATGAAATGGGAGATATGATACTGCGTGAAGAGTTCGACAGAGCACTGAAATACCTGAGTCGAAACAAGGCCCCGGGAGTAGACAACATTCCATTAGAACTACTGACGGCCTTGGGAGAGCCAGTCCTAACAGAACTCTACTATCTGGTGAGCAAGATGTACGAGACAGGCGAAATACCCTCAGACTTCAAGAAGAATATAATAATTCCAATCGCAAAGAAAGCAGGTGTTGGCAGATGTGAAAATTACCGAACTATCAGTTTAATAAGTCACGGCTGCAAAATACTAATGCGAATTCAATACAGACGAATGGCAAAACTAGTAGAAGCCGACCTTGGGGAAAATCAGTTTGGATTCCGTAGAAACACTGGAACACGTGAGTCAATACTGACCCTACGGCTTATCTTAGAAGCTAGATTAAGGGAAGGCAAACCTACGTTTCTAGCACTTGTAGACTTAGAGAAAGCTTTTGACAGTGTTAACTGGAATACTCTCTTTCAAATTCTGAAGGTTGCAGGGGTAAAATATAGGGAGCGAAAGGCTATTTACAATGTGTATAGAAACCAAATGGCAGTTATAAGAGTTGAGGGGCATGAAAGGGAAGCAGTGGTTGGGAAGGGAGTGAGACTGTGTTGTTGCCTCTCCCCGATGTTATTCAATCTGTATATTGAGCAAGCAGTGAAGGAAAGAAAATAAAAATTCGGAGTAGGTATTAAAATCCATGGAGAAGAAATAAAAACTTTGAGGTTCGCCGATGACATTGTAATTCTGTCAGAGACAGCAAAGGACTTGGAAGAGCAGTTGAACGGAATGGACAGTGTCTTGAAAGGAGGATATAAGATGAACATAAACGAAAGCAAAACGAGGATAATGGAATGTAGTCGAATTAAGTCGGGTGATGTTGAGGGTATTAGATTAGGAAATGAGACACTTAAAGTAGTAAAGGAGTTTTGCTATTTGGGGAGCAAAATAACTGATGATGGTCGAAGTAGGGAGGATATAAAATGTAGACTGGCAATGGCAAGGAAAGCGTTTCTGAAGAAGAGAAATTTGTTAACATCGAGTATTGATTTAAGTGTTAGGAAGTCGTGTTTGAAAGTATTTGTATGGAGTGTAGCCATGTATGGAAGTGAAACATGGACGATAAATAGTTTAGACAAGAAGAGAATAGAAGCTTTCGAAATGTGGTGCTACAGAAGAATGCTGAAGATTAGATAGGTAGATCACATAACTAATGAGGAGGTGTTGAATAGGATTGGGGAGAAGAGAAGTTTGTGGCACAACTTGACTAGAAGAAGGGATCGGTTGGTAGGACATGTTCTGAGGCATCAAGGGATCAACAATTTAGTATTGGAGGGCAGCGTGGAGGGTAAAAATCGTAGAGGGAGACCAAGAGATGAATACACCAAGCAGATTCAGAAGGATGTAGGCTGCAGTAGGTAAGAAGCTTGCACAGGATAGAGTAGCATGGAGAGCTGCATCAAACCAGTCTGAGGACTGAAGACCACAACAACAACATGCTTCATTTGTAAAGGAGGCACCATATAGGACGCTGTTGCGACCTATTCTTGAGTACTGCTCGAGTGGTTGGGATCCGTACCAGGTCGGATTGAAGGAAGACATCGAAGCGATTCAGAGACGGGCTGCTAGATTTGTTACCGGTAGCTTCGAGCAACAGGAGATGGTTCGGGAACTCAAATAGGAATCCCTGGAGAAAAGGCGACGTTCTTTTCGAGGAACACTACTGTCAAAATTTAGAGAACTGGCATTTGAAGCTGACAGCCGAACGCTTCTATTGCCGCCAACATACATTGGCGTAAGGACGACGAACATAAGATACGAGAAATTAGGGCTCATACGAGGACATATAGTCGTGTTTCCCTCGCTCTATTTGTGAATGGAAGAGGAAAGCAAATGATCAATAGTGGTACAGGGTACCCTCCGTCACGCGCCGTATGGTGGCTCGCGGAGTATCTACGCAGACGTAGACGTGGAATGCGAAACAAGCGTATTTTATTCCCTAGTCTACTCTTAGCGGAATATGGACAAGCTAGAAAGATGTGAGGCGTA
Organism: Schistocerca serialis cubense; assembly: GCF_023864345.2. Taxonomy (NCBI): domain Eukaryota; kingdom Metazoa; phylum Arthropoda; class Insecta; order Orthoptera; family Acrididae; genus Schistocerca; species Schistocerca serialis. The sequence continues at coordinate 405,211,471 of NC_064645.1, forward strand.
GAATGGTAATGCCTACAGCGAGCTAAGTGGTAGGTTTGCGTATTGCGTTTTGCATGCAACGGATGTGAGTTACTCACCAGCGTCGCTGCCTAGCACGTGTCTCCCACGCAGCCGCTACTCCAAACCGAAGACGGGCTTTCAGGTCGCGACGGGGCGTGGCGAATACAGACGCGGGAGATAGCGCTGCAGATACGCGGCTCCATCTTTTTTTTCATTTTCTGTAGGATAACATTATCGGCCGCTTCCTGGTAACTTCGAAGGTGATCTGAGACGCTGTACTTTCAGGTGAACGTACGTTCTCGGAATTACTTTTGCCTGAGCGCCTCGTTACCGTTTAACTCTTGACATTCACTCGTTTGTTTCCTGTATTTGTGGAACTATTCATTCATTCATTCATTCATTCATTCATTCATTCATTCAACAGCAAATCATAAGAAAAATTTATGCCATTGCCTCCATGGCGGTTTAACGTAAATCAGTTTGCAATTGTGGAAGGCAGATTTACGACGCGTATGAGTGTCGTTATTTAACCCCCAAAATACTTCAGCTTTTAATACAATTACACTATTTGAGCAAAAGTATCCGGACACCTGGCTGAAAATGACTTATAAGTTCCCGGCGCCCTCCATCGGTAATGCTGGAATTCAATATGGTGTTGTCCCACCCTTAGCCTCGATGGCAGCGTCCACTCTTGCAGGCATACGTTCAGTCAGTTGCTGGGTTTCTTGGGGAATGGCAGCCTATTCTTCACGGAATGCTGCACGGAGGAGAGGTATCGATGTCGGTCGGTGAGGCCTGGCACGAAGTCGGCGTTCCAAAACATCCCAAAGGTGTTCTATAGGATTCAGGTGAGGATTCTGTGCAGGGCAGTCCATTACAGGGATGTTATTGTCGTGTAACCACTCCGTCACAGGCCGTGCATTATGAACAGGTGCTGGATCGTGTAGAAAGATGCAGTCTCCATCCCGGAATTTCTCTTCAACAGTGGGAAACAAGAAGGTGCTTTAAACATCAATGTAGGCCTGTGCTGTGATAGTGCCACGCAAAACAACAAGGGATGCAAACCCCTTCCATGAAAAACGCGACCACACCATAACACCACCGCCTTCGAATTTTACTGTTGGCATTACACACGCTTGCAGATGACGTTCACCGGGCATTCGCCATACCCACACCCTGCCATGGGATCGCCACATTGTGTACCGTGATTTGTCACTCCACACAACGTTTTTCCACTGTTTTATCATCCAATGTTTACACTCCTTACACCAAGCGAGGCGTCGTTTGGCATTTACCGGCGTGATGTGTGGCTTATTAGCAGCCGCTCAACCATGAAGTCCAAGTTTTCTCACCTCCCGCCTAACTGTCATAGTACTTGCAGTGGATCCTGGTGCAGTTTGGAATTCGTGTGTGATGGTCTGGATAGATGTCTGCGTATTACACATTACGACCCTCTTCAACTGTCGGTGGTCTCTGTCAGTCAACAGTCGAGGTCGGCCTGTACGCTTTTGTGCTGTACGTGTCCCTTCACGTTTCCACTTCACTATCACATCGGACACAGTAGACCTAGGGATGTTTAGGAATGTGCAAATCCTGCCTACAGATGTATGACACAAGTGACATCCATTCACCTGACCACGTTCGAAGTCTGTGAGTTCCGCGGAGCGCCGAATTTTGCTCTCTCACGATGTCTAATGACTACTGAGATCGCTGATATGGGGTACCTGGCAGTAGATGGCAGCACAATGCACAACATGAAAAACGTATGTTTTTGGGGGTGTCCCGATACTTTTGGTTACATAGTGTATGTGGCCAAAAATAAAACCATTTAACTATATTGAAATTTGATTATTATTGTTACTTTCGGGTCATTAAAGAGTACACAGAACAACTTTTGTATTGTTGTTGTTGTCATCATCTTCAGACCAAAGACTGATTTGGTACAACTCTAAAAGTGAGTTTATCCTGTGCAAGCCTCTTCATCTCTGCCGAACTACTGGAACCTACATCCATTTGGGTCTGCTGACTGTAGTCAAGCCTTTGAGTCCCCTTGCGCCTTTTACCCCCACACACGTCCCTCCAATACGAAACTGACGAGTCAGTGGTTCCTCGGAATGTGTCATGTTACCTGATCCCTTCTTTCAGTTAATTCGTGCCATAAATTACTTCTCTCCCAATTTCGATTCAGTGCCTCCTCGTTAGTTATTCGATCTATCACTCTAATTATCATCACTCATCTGTAGCACCACATTTCTAAAACTACTATTCTCTTCTTGTCTGAACTGTTTAGCATTCACGTTTCACTTCCGTAGAAGGCTACACTACAGGCAAATAACTTTATAAAAAACTTCTTAACACTTACAGTTATCAGAATATTTTCACTCTGAAGCGGAGTGTGCGCTGATATGAAACTTCCTGGCGGATTAAAACTGTGTTCTGGACCGAGACTCGAACTCGCAGTTTTAATCTGCCAGGAAGATTCATATCAGCGCACACTCCGCTGCAGAGTGAAAATCTCATTCTGGAAACATCCCCGAGGCTGTGGCAAAGCCATGTGTCCGCAATGTCCTTTCTTTCAGGAGTGCTAGTTCTGCAAGGTTCGCAGGAGAGCTTCTGTAAAGTTTGGAAGGTACGAGGCGAGATACTGGCAGAAGTAAAGCTGTGAGGACGGGGCGTGAGTCGTGCTTGGGTAGCTCAGCTGGTAGAGCACTTGCCCGCGAAAAGCAAAGGTCCCGAGTTCGAGTCTCGGTCCAGTACACAGTTTTAATCGGCCAGGAAGTTTCACTTACAGTTATATTCAATGTTAACAAAGTGCTCTTTCTCAGAAACCCTGTCCTTACTATTGCAGTCTGCCTTTTATAACCTCTCTACCAAAGCTATAATCAGTTATTTTGCTGCCTAAATAGAAAAACTTATCTACTATTTTTAGCGTATCATTTCCTGACCTGAAACTTTCTGGCAGATTAAAACTGTGTTGGACCGAGACTCGAACTCGGGACCTTTGCCTTCGAACGAGCTACCCGAGCACGACTCACGATCCTTCGTCACAGCTCTACTTCTGGTAGTATCTTCTAGCTTCGAAACTTCACAGAAGCTCTCCTGCGAAACTTGTAAGGCTAGCACTCCTGGAAGAAAGACTGTAACGGAGACACGGCATAGCCACAGCCTGGGGGATGTTTCCAGCGTGAAGCACTTGCCTGCATAAGGCAAAGGTCCCGAGTTAGAGTCTCGATCTGGCACAAAATTTTAATCTGCCAGGACGTTTCATAACAGCGCACACTCCGCTACTGAGTAAAAATTTCATTCTGATTTACTAACCCAATTCCGTCAGCATCACTTGATTTAATTCAGCTAATAATTTGCAGCCAATTCTGCACAATCGCAATAAAGTCTTGAGATGTTCAATTGACTCTTTTATTAGAACATGTTACGCGTTTCGGGATGACACCCATCATCAGACATCTGTTACAAAAAAGTACATAACATAAGTGAACAGCACACACAACATGCCTCAACGTTACAGAAAATGATATCTGGTCATATGAGTCACATACCACAAACTTCAACTCCTTCCTAACCAACCAGGCGTACAGCCTTGACAACTGAAAGAAAGTGTCGAATAACATATGATTGCGACATAAGCAGTCTTGAAGCAGAGCGTGTACTGACGCTAAACAAGTCAACTAGCAGCGGAGCGCCCTCGGTAGGGGGCGCTGCATGGTCATGTGCTCCATGCTTTCACGTGTAATTTGATAATAATATACTCACCATATAACATCTAACAGGGTGTAATTATGACAAGCCATCAGAATAGTACATCCTTACACGTTAACACTAAAAGATATTTTTTTTAATTTTTTAAGAACTCCAAAATTTTTTACGTTGCCATACTATGCCTATATAGGTAATGGCACTAAGCACCACTCAAACCATATGTCAATATAAAATAAATAATAGGAGGGGGGGGGGGGAGAATTCCTTCATGAATAAACCTTACAAATTCTCAAATCTCTAAAAGAATACCACCAAATTAAATATAAAAGCATTATCCGTCATAAACTAAAACCCTGTGATCAGCTTACGTACACAAACGTCTTAGGCGCCATCTGTTAAAGCCAACGGCAACCACGTCGGCGGCAACCATCCGCCTATTGAATTACAGCCATGTGATATTCATGGGTTATGATTGCCCAAATAGAAGCCTTCAAACAACAACAACAACAACAAGGCTTTAACAGATGGCGCCTAAGACGTTTGTGTACGCGAGCTGATCACAGGGTTTCAGTTTATGACGGATAATGTTGGTTATATTTAATTTGGTGGTATTCTTTTAGAGATTTGAGAAGTTGTAAGGTTTATTCATGAAGGAACTCCCCCCCCCCCCTATTATTTATTTTATATTAACATATGATTTGAGTGGTGCTTAGTGCCACTATCTACATAGGCATAGTATGGCAATGTAAAAAAAATTGGAGTTTTTAAAAAATTAAAAAAAATCTTTTAGTGTTAACGTGTACGGAAGTACTAATCCGATTGCTAGTCATAATTACGCCCTGTTAGATGTTATATGCTGAGTAATATCATTACCAAATTACATGTGAAAGCATGGAGCACATGACCCTACAGCGCCCCCTACCGAGGGCGCTTCACTGCTAGTTGACTTGTTTAGCGACAGTATACGCTCTGCTTCAAGACTGCTTGTGCCACAGTCATATGTTATTGGACACTTTCTTTGAGTTGTCAAGGCTGTACGCCGGTTGGCTAGGAAGGAGCTGAAGTTTTTGGTATGTAACTCATATGACCAGATCTCATTTTCTGTAACGTTGAGACATGTTGAGTGTGCTGTTCACTTACGTTTTGTACTCTTTTGTAACAGATGTCTGAAGATGGATGTAATCCCGAAACGCGTAACATGTTCTAATAAAAGAGTCAATTGAACATCTCATTACTCTATTGCGATTGTACATCACTGGTTGCCAATTATTAACATAAAAATGATCGCAGGCCTCAGACGGGATTTTATGTCCTGTATATCATTAATTCAGCTAGATTCCGTTACTCTTGTTTTACTGTAGTCGATGTCTATATTATAACCACTTTTCAAGACACCAACCATTTCGTTCATCTTCTCTTCCAAGTCCTTTGCCGCTTGTGAAAGAATGACGATACCATTCCCTTTCCAAATATCTCTTTGTTTTCGTCTGTCGGGGGTAGTCTACTATCCTGCCTCACTCACTTCTCAGTTATTGCTTCGGAGACAGGCGACTGCTCTGCATCATTCCCTTCTTAACTAGTGCTTCACTTTCATGTCCGTCGACCCTTATAAATGCAGTCTGATTTCTGTATATGTTGTAGGTAACTTTTCGCTCTCTGTATTTTATTCCAGCAAAGAGTATGTTCAAATCAACATTATCGGGTCTTTCTCTAAGTCTACAAATGCTATAAATATTGATCTGCGTTTCTTCTAATGAGATTAGTCGTAATGTAATATTTCTGGCTTTGCAGCCATCATTTTAAGATAAAATAAGCCCTTATTAGGGCAGTTGAGGAGACAGGAATGGGAATATGTAATGTGGTGTGACGTACCGATGACAGATGATTTATTCAGTATGCGTATCGTGAGAAAGGCCACCAAAATTGTGGGCCTCCTCCGCAGTTGGCTGCTACGTTCGGAAGTTATGCCCCAAAATCACAATTTTCTGTTAGTAATATTAGACAAACGAAACAGCGTTTACTTGCATTTGAAATTAAAGCATCTCTCAACAGCGTGGTATCATTCCATGATTTCGCAAGTATTAACAAACAGCAGAATAATAAACAACTGCTAAACGAAAAGGCAGACGAGGCACTTCGGTGATCTTCGGATCGCGCCTAACTTGGATGGCGGGCGAAGTGGTTCGGCTGTAAGATCAGAGTTGGTTCGGCAATCTCGGAGGACGGGCATGTTGTCTGCCGCGGTATCAGTAAAGACCTGTAGTTAACAGTGTCTAGTTTGTAAATGTGAGAGCTGTAGTTACGGAAATACGAAGTTAATTAATTTGTTGAAGAATATAAATTATTTGTGACCCCAAAGCGGAATGTAATTGTGCAGTCTCTCGTGTTCCGCTAATAAAAAGCGAGTGGCATCCCGGATAAACAAACATTGCAAATTTAATTATTTCTAAAATAACAATTCCTCGCTAAGAGGTTCTTACAGCTCCAAGATAACGCATTTATGACCTACGTGCTGTTTTCTGCGCAGGAGACAAGTATAGAAGACTGCAGCTTGGTGAACATTTATTAGAACTTATGCATTCCACTCAGGGCGGTGGAAGCAAATAGGCACCTCACGAGTACTGCAATTTTAGTACAAATGAGATCAGTAACATATCATCTGTGGTAACACAGAGGAGGTATGAAGGAGAGAAATATTTTTGAGGGAAGGGGTTTATCATACGCACGTATATATCACACGCTCTCTCTCTTTTTCAACTTGCCGTAATAGCGTCGGATTGCCTCGCGTGTTCCTGTATTTCTCCAGAACCCAAAATGAACCTCTTACCTTCCCAAAACGTCTTCGTCCTGCCGCTGTGTGTCTGTCGATATTATACACACATCAAAGAAAGTTTTGCATCACCCCGGTTCCTAGAACTTCTGAAGATAGACGTTGACTGTGGATATTGTCTCACAGACACAGTCCCTTTGACTGACTGTTCAGAGATGTCACTAAACCCACCCATAGATTTAAACAGCCATGAATGAGCAGCGCCTATTAGATGGAGGGCGTCCGACAGCCGATCAGTTCCAGTCATTCCATCAGGAAGGAGGTACACGGATCATGTTGTCTGTAGCTCAACCATGCCTAGACGGTCAATGCCGCGGTCCGATCGCGTCCGCATTGCTACTTTGTGCCAGGAAGGACTCTCAACAAGAGTCCAGGCGTCTCTGAGTGAACCAAAGCGATGTTGTTCGGACATGGAGGAGATACAGAGAGGCAGAAAATGTCGAAGACATGCCTCGCTCAGGCCACCCAAGGGCTACTACTGCAGTGGATGGCCGCTACCTACGGATTATGGCTCGGAGGAACCCTGATAGCAACGCCGCAATGTTGAATAATGCTTTTCTGCACACACAGGACGTCGTGTTACTACTCAAACTGTGTTCAAGAGGCTGCATGATGCGCAACTTCACTCCCGACGTTTATGGGGAGGTCCATCTTTGCAACCACGACACCATGCAGTGCGGTACAGATGGGCCCAATAACATGTCGAATGGATTGGCATCACCTTCTCTTCACTGATGAGTGTGCCATATACCTTCAAGCAGGCAACCCGGTCAGGCTGAACGCCTTAGACACACTGTCCAGCGAGTGCAGCAAGGTGGAGGTTCCCTGCTGTTTTGGGGTGGCATTATGTGGGGCTGAAGTACGCCGCTGGTGCTCATGGAAGGCACCGTAACGGCTGCACGATACGTGAATGCCATCCTCCGACCGATAGCGCAACCATATCGGCAGCATTTTGGCGAGGCAGTCGTCTTCATGGATGACAATTCGCGCCCCCATCGTGTACATCTTGTGAATGACTGTCTTCACTGTTTTCAAGAAGGGAAGTGCTGAACTATAGACCGATATCTCTAACGTCGATTAGTTGTAGAATTCTGGAACACGTATTATGTTAGAGTATAATGACTTTTCTGGAGACTAGAAATCTACTCTGTAGGAATCAGCATGGGTTTCGAAAAAGATGATCGTGTGAAACCCAGCTCGGGCTATTCGTCCACGAGACTCAGAGGGCCATAGACACGGCTTCCAGATAGATGCCGTGTTTCTTTACTTCCGCAAGGCGTTTGATACAGTTCCCCACAGTCGTTTAATGAACAGAGTAAGAGCATATGGACTGTCAGGTCAATTGTGTGGTTGGATTGAAGAGTTCCTAGATAACAGAACGCAGCATCTCATTCTCAATGGAGAGAAGTCTTCCGAAGTAAGAGTGATTTCAGGTGTGCCGCAGGGGAGTGCCGTAGGACCGTTGCTGTTCACAATATATGTAAATGACCTTGTGGATAACATCGGAAGTTCACTGAGGCTTTTTGCGGATGATGCTGTAGTGTATCGAGAGGTTGTAACAATGGAAAATTGTACTGAAATGCAGGAGGATCTGCAACGAATTGACGCATGGTGCAGGGAATGGATATTGAATCTCAATGTAGACAAGTGTAATGTGCTGTGAATACATAGAAAGAAAGATCCTTTATCATTTAGCTACGATATAGCAGGTCAGCAACTGGAAGCAGTTAATTCCATAAATTATCTGGGAGCAGGCATTAGGAGTGATCTAAAATGGAATGACCATATAAAATTAATCGTCGGTAAAGCAGATGCCAGACTGAAATTCATTGGAAGAATCCTAAGGAAATGCAATCCGAAAACAAAGGAAGTAGGGCACAGTACAGTTGTTCGCCCACTGCTTGAATACTGCTCACCGGTGTGGGATCCGTACCAGATAGAGTTCATAGAAGAGATAGAGAAGATCCAACGTAGAGCAGCCGACTTCTTTACAGGATCATTTAGTAATCGCGAAAGCGTTACGGATATGATCCATAAACTCCAGTGGAAGACTTTGCAAGAGAGACGCTCAGTAGCTCGGTACGGGCTTTTGTTGAAGTTTCGAGAACATACCTTCACCGAGGAGTCAAGCAGTATATTTCTCCCTCCTATGTATATCTCACGAAGAAACCATGAGGATAAAATCAGAGAGATTAGAGCCCACACAGAGGCATACCGACAACCTTCTTTCCACGAACGAGATTGGTATAGAAGGGAGAACCGATAGAGGTACTCAAGGTACCCTCCGTCACACACCGTCAGGTGGCTTGCTGAGTACGGATGTAGATGTAGGCGGAACGTGTATTGACCATATAGGTGGAGTACAGAGCACCTATGACCTTTAAATACGTCAAACATGTATGTAGGAAGTTCGTCATTTCTGAAAATGAGATATTCTCTTTCAAAATGATAAAGAGCAGCAATCGCTCCTCCTTTCCGTTCTAGGTTTATTAGCACAGATCAAGATTTCGGCTAGTAACTAGCCATTAACAGTGCAGTATTTCATAGTTGTTACACACGGCCTACCCAGTACGTCCTCGCCTATTGTTCAGGCTCTTGCCACGGTTCATTAGTCTTTAATGAGCTGTCACAAGAGCCTGGACACTAGGTGTGGATATACTAGGCTCAGTACAACAACTACAAAATACTGCACTGATAATAGCTAGTTACTAGCCGGAAACTGGATCTGCTCTAATGAAGCTAGAACGGAAAGACGACAGATTGCTGCTCTTTATCATTTTGAAAGTTATATCACAGTCGTGAGCGCGTTCCACTTTCCTAATGATAGCGGCAGCCGCCGAGCCGAGAGGACGCACAGCTGAACAGCTGTGCGATAAATTGTAAATTGATTTAGTCTTTGTTTTTCGTTCACGTGCTTCTGCAAAGAAGTGAACTGTACGTGTGTGTTTTACTGTGTAGACTAGTGGTTAGAAAATTAATCGTAGTTTCTGCTGTTGCGTAAGTCTTGTGAGTATACTTGTGTAGGGCGGCTTCCTAGTGTAAATTTTCCGCGTGGAGAGATTTATTTCTGTTTAATAGCTTGCGATCTCAGAGTACAGTGAGAAATCTGCACAATAACTTTTAGTGGTACTTTAGTGGTACTTTATTCACCTTTTCAAACTCAGTAGCGCCATTTGAGACCTTATATCTATTTTAAACACAGTACGATATGGCTAGGGACTGTGCTTGTTGGGAGCGGACAGAAGGAGAGTTGGCTGCTGTCCGTAAACAGCTGGAAGCTGCGTTGGCTACCGTCGACAAGCTTCTAGCTAATGGTCAAAGTTGCGGTGACGTCGGGGCGCCAGTGACGAGACCCGCGACACCTTTGGTGCCACTGGAATCCCCTGGTGACCCGGACGTCGCTGCGGCTTCCGATACGCAACGTCTGACCTGTCCGTCCTCACTCCAGAGTGGGTGGCGGACAGTGGTGGGTTCGCGTGTTACTGGGCGGAAGGTGAAAGAGGGAGCAGACCGTGCGGCTGGCTCCCTACGTCTTAGCACTGCTTCCCGGTGTTGAAGATAACTCTGAGCCAGCGCGGGATGCCTCTCCTGTAGGGCCAGCGGTCGATTTTCCTACCCAGTCCGGACAAGTACACATGATGGGTATGCTAGTCATTCGGGTGATGGAGCTCCTCAGGGAGATAGCAGACAGTGTGGGAAAGAATTACAGTGTGCATTCGGTATGTTTGCCGGGAGGTCTCATCTGTGATGTGGAGGAGGCCCTGCCGGCGGCTATCGAGCGCACTGGGTGCAACCGGCTGCAAGTAGTGGCACATGTCGGCACGAATGACGCCCGACGCTTGGGTTCTGAGACCATCCTCGGCTCCTTTCGGCGGCTGGCTGATTTGGTGAAGGCAACTGGCAACGCAAGCGGGGTGCAGGCTAAGTTGTCTATTTGTAGCATCGTACCCAGGGTTGATCGCGGTCCTCTGGTTTGGAGCAGAGTGGAAGGTCTAAACTAGAGGCTCAGACGGATCTGCGACGGTATCGGATGCGAATTTCTCGAGCTCCGCTATCGGGTGCAGAATTCTAGGGTTACCCTTAAAAGGTAAGGCGTGCAATACACACAGGAAGCGGCTACTAGGGTAGCGGAGTACGTTTGGTGGGCAAATGATGCTTTTTTTTTTTTAAGTTAGAGGACCCCTCTCTTGGGAGCAAAAACGATTTGCCTGTTAAATCAGCCACAGCGACCTCAGAGAATCTTGGTCCTCGCAGATCAGAGATAGATAAGATTAATATGATTTTAGTAAACCGCAGGAGCACCCAAGGAAAGGTCCCAGAATTAATATCGCTTACTGAAGATTATAATGCACAGATAGTATTGGGAATAGAAAGCTGGTTGAATCCAGACGTCAATGACAACGAAATCCTAAGTTCAGACTGGAATGTGTATTGTAAGGATAGGTTAGTCGCCAATGGTGGCGGCGCGTTCATTGCAGTAAAAAATTCGATAAAATCTAGCGAGGTTATCACGGATTCTGAATGTGAATTAATCTGGGTGAAATGGAGTATCAAAGAACGGTCAAAAATGGTGATCGGATCCTTTTATAGACCACCTGGGTCAGGATCTGTAGTTGTAGAGCGCTTCAGACATCCGTAGATGTCGAGCGCTTCAGACAAAACTTACAGAATATCATTAGTAATTTTCCGGAACATGCCGTTGTAATAGGGAGTGACTTCAACTTGCCAGGAATAGATTGGGAGTATTGTGTTATTAAAACTGGTGCCAGAGACAGGGAATCGTGTGACTTTGTTCTGGGTGTCTTGTCCGAAAATTACCTTGAGCAGACAGAGAACCAAATCGTGAGGGTAACGTCTTAGACCTCCTGGCAACAAACAGACTTGAACTTATCGAATCCTTTAACGTAGAGGAAGGTATCAGTGACCATAAGGCTGTGACAGCAGCTATGACGACGGGTCCTACAATGATTGCCAAGAAAGGTAGGGTGATATATTTGCTCAGCAAGGATGACACAATTTCAGAATATCTCAGCAGTCAGCATCAAATATTCGATGATCAGGACGATGGTGTGGAGAACAAATGGAAAAAATTCAAAGGCATCGTTCAATATGACCTAGACAAGTATGTCCCGAGTAAGGTTTTAAGGGATGGGGAAGATCCACCATGGTTTAATTGCCGTGTTAGAAAAGCGCTACGTAAACAAATAGTACTTCGTCTCAGATTCAGGAGAAGTAAAAACTCTGCTGAAAAACAAAAGCTGAACGAAGCGAAATTGAGAGTAAGGAGAGCAATGAGAGAAGCGTTCAATGATTTCGAAAGTAAGACGTTGTCAACCGACCCGAGTAAAAACCCGAAGAGATTTTGGTCGTATGTAAAATCAGTAAGTGAGTCAAAATCATCTATTAATTCTCTCAGCGACCACACCGGCACCGAAACGGAAGATAATAGATAGAAAGCCGACATACTGAATTCGGTCTTCCGAAATAGTTTCACCGCGAAAGATCGTAACATTGTCCCTCCTTTCAATCGTCGTGCGAACGTCGAAACAGCAGATATTGAGACAACCGATCGCGGAGTTGAAAAGCAGCTACAATCGCTTGGTAGAGGAAAGACTTCAGGACCAGATGATATACCTATAAGATTTTATAAACATTATGCGAAATAACTTGCTCCCCGTCTAGCAGTAATTTATCGTAGATTGCTTGAGCAACGAAAGGTATGTAACGTCTGGAAAAAAGCGCAGGTCATTTCCGTTTTTAAGAAAGGCCGTAAGACAGATCCACACAATTATAGACGTATATCGTTGACGTCAATCTGTTACAGAATTATGGAACATGTTTTATGCTCAGGAATTATGAACATCTCCTCTATAAAAATCAACATGGTTTCCGCAAACACAGATGCTACGAAACTCAGGTCGCTCTGTCCCTCCATGAGATCCACAGCGCAGTGGACAACGGCGCTCAGGTTGATGCCGTGTTCCTTGATTTCTGTAAGGCATTTGACACCGTCCCGCACTGCCGTTTAATGAAAAAAAAATACGAGCTTACGGAGTATCGGAGCAGGCCTGCGATTGGATTCAAGACTTTCTTGCAGATAGAACTCAACATGTTGCTCTCAACGGAACAAAATCGACAGATATAAAGGTAATATCCAGAGTACCACAGGGAAGTGTGATAGGGCCGTTGCTGTTTACAATATATATATATATATATAAATGATCTAGTAGAAAGCATCGGATGCTCTTTAAGGCTATTCGCAGATGCTGCAGTTGTTTACACCAAAGTAGCAACGCCAGAAGATAGTAAGAACCTGCAGAGAAATGATGAATGGTGCAGACTCTGGCAGCTGACCCTGAACGTAAATAAATGTAACATATTGCGCATACATAGGAAAAGAAATCTACTACTGTACAGCTACACTATTGATGACAAACATCTGGAGTCAGAGTCTGCCGTAAAATATCTAGGCGTAACTATCCAGAGCGACCTTAAGTGGAATGACCATATAAAACAGATAGTGGGAAAAGCAGACACCAGACTCAGATTCATCGCAAGAATCTTAAGGAAATGTAACTCATCCGCGAAAGAAGTGGCTTATAAGGCACTTTTTCACCCTATTCTTGAGTATTGTTCATTTATCTGGGATCCATATCAGGTAGGACTGATAGAGAAGATCCAACGAAGAGCGGCGCGTTTCGTCACGGGATCGCTGAGATGGCGAGAGAGTTGCGGAGATGCTAAACAAACTCCACTGGCGGACGTTACAAGAGAGGCGTTGTGCATCACGGAGAGATTTACTATTGAACTATCGGAACAGCACTTTTCAGGAGGAGTCAGACAATATATTACTTCCCCCCACATACATCTCGCGTAGTGATCACGAGGAGAAAATTCGAGAAATTAGAGCCAATACATAGGCTTACCGATAATTTTCCCACGCACTATTGGCGAGAGGAACAGGGCTGGAGAAATCAGATAGTGGTACCGAAAGTGCCCTTTGCCACACACAATTAGATGGCTTGAAGGGTATGATGTAGATGTAGATAATTTGATGAGATTTTCAATTATGCGACTAATAACGCATAAATATGCAAAAGGCAAAAATAATGATCTCTCATATTAAAACATATATGCGTGCGCAGTCCGGAATAAAAGTAACGGAAGGAAATAAGAAATGTCTTGGACCTTAATTAGTAAGCAGATAAAATGGAATACGGATAAAATTGGTTAGTAAGTAGCGTTATCGTTGGGCAGATTACACACTGCCCCGACCTTCTCTCTCCCTAACACTCGCTTAAGTATTATACTGCGGAACGAAAAGCTACAAGATGTCTCTCGAACAATGCATGGATGGTAATAAAACGAGTCTGAGTAAAGGAGTAGATGCTGTCGGTGTCACCAAAGCTAGTGTCGAGACACTCATGAATGCCATGGGACTGAAACTAACGCTAGCAAAGCGAAAGCAGAAATGTTAAATTTCGTTTTCATATTTTCCTTACAAAAGAAAACCCAGGGGTATTGCCCCAATTCAATTCTCACACCACTACAAAGAGTGACACGGAAATTAGTGCCAATGGTGTTGAGAACAGCTGAAATAACTAAAACTGAACAAAGCCCCAGTGCCTTATAGGAATTCCTGTTAGATTCTGTACAGGTTTTGCAACTGAGTAAGCCCTTTTTTTAAACATAGTCTACCGTAGATTTCTTGAACGAAAAAAGTGCCCAGTAGTTGGGAGAAAGTACAGGTCACGTCGGTCTCCAAGAAGGATAGCAGACGTTATCCGTAAAACTACTGTCCAGTGTCCTTGACAACAGTTTTTTGTAAAATCTTAGAACATGCTCCGAGCTCATACGTAATGATGTATATCGAATAGAATGAACTCCTCAGTGACAACCAGCATGGATTCCTAAAAACTCGGTCTTGCGAAACCAAATTCGACCTTTTCTCACATGACGTACCATGACAACACAGTCAAATAGCTCCAGCGTTTCTTGAAAGGCGTTTGACGCAGTACCACACATACACTTATCATCGAAAGTACAATCTTATCAGGTATCAAACGAGACTTGTGGCTTGATTGAGGATTTACTGTTGTAGATGTAACTTCAGGTATGCCCCAGGGAAATGTGTTGCGATGCTAGCTGTTCGTGTTGTGTATTAATGACCTTGCATGCTATATTAATAATAAACTCAGAGTTTTTTTTGTAGATGATGCAGTATAATGAAGAACTGTCTGAAAAAAAACTGCACAAATGTTCTGTCGGATCTTATTAAGTTTTCAAAATGGTGCAAAAATTAGCAACTTGCTTTAAATGTTCAGAAATATAAAACTGTGGGTTTCACAAAATAGAAAAAAATAGTGTCCTACTACTACAAAATCAATGACTCTATGCTGGAGTCAGTCAACTCATACAAATACCTAGGTTGAACAGGTTGGAAGGTTAAGGTAAAGCCTGTGGCACAGACCTGGCCCTGACTGTCGGCCTGATGGCAACTAGAGTGCAGCTCTTCTATCCGCCACGGCACAAGGAGGAGAAAATGGTGGGTCGCTAGACGTGACTGCATGTTAGCCCTGGCAAAAATCCCCAGTACGCATTTTGACAGCGGGCTGAATGAACCTGGGGCCGTCCTGGGGTGACTGGAACGAGGACAAATCCCCGTCCACAACAGGCATTTGTACCGGGTAAAGTTGCACCATTGATTTTCCCACTGCCAGGAGGAGTTTTGGTGGCTTTTCCGTGCTGCGCGGCATCTGTTCGCTACCTGCACGTGCACTGACGTCAGAGCCACTGGAGCGGAGGTGCCTGCATGGAGCGACGGAACAGTCAGTCAGTCGTGGTAGTCAACAGTCAAGAAAGTCAACTGCGAGGCTCGTAAGCCATGGAGCCGGGATATTGGAGTCACTAACGGTCGACGTGGGGCGTGGCCGAATGGTGTAGACGCAACAGGCCGAGTGAGCGGCCGGTTTCATTCCCGGTGACGAGAAAGGACGGCGACTCCAGGAAGATACTGAGACAAAGGTTTCGATTATCACAAGAGATAGGAGCACTATGAATGTGCTTTAGCGGTCTGTGGTGATTTTCTATCAGCTTGTCAAAGCCAGAGTTGTGTGAGCTAAATACAGTCTACAGTGAGCAGAGAAAGCATTGTGCCTAAATGTAGCAGTTCACAACAGGCATATATCGCATGGCGGGATCATCAGTACAGTATCGTTTACGAGGGTCACTCCAAAAGAAATGCACACTATTTTTGTAAAAATACAGCTTTCATTCTGCATGTGTGAAAGTTTTACAGTGTGTAGATACATCCTTCCCACTTGTTTTCAAACTTAGTTCAACCTGTTCCCGTGAGTGGCGCCGTCGCAGCATATCTTCAAGATAGCTGCTACACTTGGCGTTCGTCAGAAGCAACGTTCTGTCATAGAATTCCTGTGCTGTGAAAACGAGACAGTGGGAAACATCCACAAGAGGTTGAAAAAGGTGTATGGAGATGCTGCTGTCGATCGCAGTACAGTTAGTCGGTGAGCAAGCAGGTTACGTGATGAAAGCGGGCACGGAAATATTGAGCATTGTCCTTGCAGCGGCAGGCCTTGTGCTGCACACACTCCAGACAATGTGCAGAGAGTTAACGAATTGGTGACTGCTGACAGACGCATCACAGTGAACGAATTGTCACGCTTCGTTGAGATAGGGGAAGGAAGTGTTTGCAGAATACTGAAAGTGCTGGCGTTAAAAAAGGTTTGTGCCAGGTGGGTTCCCAGGATGTTGACAGTGGCTCACAAAGAAACAAGAAAAACGGTATGCAGCGAACTTTTGGAACAGTACGAGAATGGTGGAGATGAATTTCTTGGAAGAATTGTGAGAGGTGATGAAACATGGCTCCATCATTTTTCACCAGAGATGAAGAGGCAATCAATGGAGTGGCATCATGCAAATTCACCCAAGAAAAAAAATTCAAAACCACACCTCCTGCTGGAAAAGTTATGGCTACAGTGTTTTTCAATTCCGAAGGACTCTTGCTTGTGGACATCATGACAAGTGGAACCACCATAAATTCTGATGCATATGTGATGACACTGAAGAAACTTCAAGCTCGACTGAGTCGTGTTCGACCACATCGGCAAAAGCAGGATGTTTTACTGTTGCACGACAATGCACGGCCACATGTCGGTCAAAAAACCGCGGAAGCGATGACAAAAAACGGATGGACAACACTGAAACACCAGCCTTACAGTCCTGACCTGGCTCCATGTGACTATCATATCTTTGGGAAACTGAAATACTCTCTTCGTGGAACAAGGTTTGAAGATGATAACTCCCTTGTGCACGCTGCCAAACAGTGGCTCCAACAGATTGGTCCAGAACTTTACCGTGCGGGTATACGGGCGCTGGTTCCAAGATGGCGTAAGGCAGTTGAGAGGGATGGAAATGATGTGGAGAAATGAAAATATTGTTCCTAAAGGATGTATCTACACACTGTAAAACTTTGAAACATGTAGAATAAAAGATGGATTGAAAAAAGTAGTGTGGATTTCTTTTGGAGTGACCCTCGTATTTAAATATTTGTTTTTCCTACGTGCTATAGACGTGTGATCGTGTACTCGAGACGAGAGCTCTCTGAAACTTTCTATTGGATTATTGGCTCTGAGCACTATGGGACTTAACATCTTAGGTCATCAGCCCCCTAGAAATTAGAACTACTTAAACCTAACTAACCCAAGGACATCACACACATCCATGCCCGAGGCAGGATTCGAACCTGCGACCGTAGCAGTCCCGCGGCTACGGACTGCAGCACCTAGAACCGCACGGCCACCGCGGCCGGCTTGGATTATTGCACTGCAAGTGTGGTTAAGATTGTATATATATATCGTGGGTGCTTATAATTAAACTGACGGTGTTCCAAGTGCTGCAGTTCGGGTTGTATGCATCGCAGGACGCTGAAACATCGTATGTTTGTTCACCGATCGATGTGCTCACGGAAATGCTGAAAAAAAATAATAGTTCGACTTTATGCCACCAGGTAAAATACGGCGCTGTAAGCAATCTGAATGTGAAATGTATCCTGTTATGACGTCAGTGTGCTGCGGGAATATCACTAACAGAAACAGTTGCGAAGAGTCCCAATGTCAATAAATGGGCAAAAGAATATGATCAAAACATTTGAAAAAACAGATGAATTAGGTGGGGCAGTGGGGAAAGGAAGACGGCCCATTCCCATGGCAGTTGTTGAAGGTGATTTACCTACAGCCGATCGTGCAGCACACGCCTCAAATTCTGCAGCCAGTACCGAGTCTCGCGAACTCTCTCTCCTCTGGTCAAAAGTTCAAAAGATTTTATGGCGAATTTTACACAGGTATCCCAGAAAGATTTAGAATGTGCGCCAAATGAAGCCCCAAGATAGCCTACAACGTCAGGGCTTAGCCCTTAGTTTTTTTGGCATGCATGGAAATGGATGACTTCTGTCTGGGAATAAACTTTGCATAGACGAGGCACATTTTACTCTTCGTGGTGCAATGAATCCACGAACTTCCCATATGAGGTTCTACTCTGGCACATTTTGCGCGGGAGCATCCACTGTGCTCAACTAATGTGACAGTGTGGTATGATTTCACAAGCTCCTTCGCTCTATGTCCGTTTCTTTTGAGGAGGTGACAACTCGCAGACCTGTTTGGTGTGCAGTGATATTGATATAAGAACCTCCTTGCGTAAAACGTGATCCCAGTATTGTAAAAATACAGCTGTGTCCACACCACTGTTTTCATACAAGACGGTGCCGGTTGGTGTGGCCAAGCGGTTCTAGGCGCTTCAGTTTGGAACCGCGCGACCGTTAGGGTCGCAGGTTCGAATCCTGCCTTGGGCATGGATGTGTGTGATGTCCTTAGGTTAGTTAGGTTTAAGTAGTTCTAAGTTCTAGGGGACTGATGTCTTCAGATGTTGAGTCCCATAGTGCTCAGAGTCATTTGAACCATACAAGGCCGCAAGCCACTACATTCGCTCGCCAGGTGAAAGGTTTGCTTCGAGAACCTGTGGTAATGGCCGCATCATTTCTAGTAGCCTTCCAGATCCACCGATATCTGGTTTTGGGAATATGTGAAAGATTGTATCTATCAGGGACGTGTCTCGACTCTACCTGATCTGAAGGCAAGTATACGACGACATGTCACAAGGATTACACTGCATATGCCGTGTTGCGGATGCAGCATGTTGCTGAACTGGAAGACCGCACTGAACACATGTTGTAAACAGTGATATCCCAATAAATGCGCCATTATCATGTGTTCGATTGTTCATCCTCTTTTCCTGCACCCACACCACATTGTAACTGCTTGCAGCGCCAAATCTTCACCTGGTGACAGAAAGTGAAACTATTATTTTTTCAGCGTACTCCACTAGAACACTGATTATAAAAGTACCTATGATATTTCTGTTTTATGATGTATACCACCCACACTGCAGCATTCGGAACACTGTCAGTTTAATTATAACCACATATATATTAGAATCTGTAACAAGTAACTGGCGATTATGATAGTGTTAACGCATTCATTATTAACCTTATATTTATATCTAAAAGTTATTTAGATACTCTTCCACGCCGGCCGAGATGGACGAGCGGCTCTAGCCGCTACAATCTGGATCCGCTACGGTCGCTGGTTCGAATCCTGCCTCAGGCATGGATGTGTGTGACGTCCTTAGGTTAGTTAGGTTTAAGTACTTCTCAGTTCTAGGGGACTGATGACCTCAGCAGTTAAGTCCCATAGTGCTCAGAGCCATTTGACCCATTTTTACTCTTCCACTCAGGCGACTACAGCACAGATATTAGATGGTGACTTGTCAAACGTTGCAGGAGTAATCCTGGTAACATAAGGACTATGGGCAGGGGTGAGGGGGAGACACATTGGTCGCTGGATGCCAGTGCCTCCCCCCCCCCTCCCCCAGCATCCGATGGTGTTGGTTTCATAGTAGCAGTGCCATATCCCTAGAATCGGCTTTGTCAGCGAGAGTGTGAATCATGCGATCTTATATTTGGGTGGGTGGGGGGGGGGGGGGGGGCGGGTGGCTTTTGGCATTAAGCCCGCTTGCCTTCATGCTAGGGTAGGCAGTGAAGTGTCAGATCTGGGCTGGGGTCTGGGCAGTGGCCTGGATCTAGTATCCAATCCTGTCCTCACAGGAATGCTGTGAGGTTTGCCACAGTAGGCAACTTAATGATGCTAATGCGGCGCATGTTGGTGGATCCCGCCGTGCAGACGTATCTGGATAAGTGTAGAGTCTTATCTGGGGTCTGAGCGAGTAGGTGCTTGGGGGGGGGGGGGGATAGTCCTTTCCTCACCTGTGGATGTAACCTATTCTGGCGAATCCATTTGCTACTGGATGTATGGGGTTTCTGCCCTGAGGATGGCCCAAAGCATCAGATACCAGGCAAGAGTGTTGCCCAGGTGTCCATTGCTCCAGTCTGATAGGTGGAACTACCTTAGGGCGTAAAGTTTCTAGTTTGTGTACAGTACTTGTAGAGTAGAACCTTGCTGAGACTGCTGTTGATGATTTGTTGCTGTGATGGTTTGGCCAGCCATATCGTGGTATTCCATGAACCCTATGGTAACTCTGCAAGGTCACATTACTGCCAAGGATTATGTGACAATTCTAGTTGATCAGGTCCAGTCCATGGCACAATGTTGGATCCCCAGTGGTGATACCTTGTTCCAAGACGGCAGGGTCCCTGTTCACACAGCTCCTGTCATTAAGGACTGGTTTTGTGAGAACCAAAATGAATCATCACACCTCCGCTGGCCACCATAGTCACCAGATCTCAGTATTATTGAGCCTTTGTGGTCTACTTAGGAGAGAAGGGTGCGTGATCGATTTCTATCTCCGTCATCGATACCTGAACTTGTCATTATTTTGCAAGAAAAATGGTTTAAGATTCCCTAGAAAACCATACAGGACCTGTATTTATCCATTCTGAGACGACTGGAAGCTGTTTTGAATGCCAACTTGTAACGCCGGAAATGCATGTCCTGTTATTTCCATCTATTGTACTATAATTTTTTTCCCTTGTTTTGTTACCTCAAGATATGACATTTCTGTGTCTTTATATATTGTAATTATTTTACTATTTTTGTATATATATTTATGCATTTATGTCGATGTATAATTGGTTTGTTTTGTAAATATTATTTATATTTTTACGCTGGGTCTTGCCTAGGGAAAACTATGCTATCGAACGAATACATCGATAGGTCGTGTGGAGAACCAAAGTGTTTAGGATCTTTGGTAGTGTGAACTCGGCCGCGTGGAGCGCGGGCAGAGGAGAGTCTGGCTGGAGTAGTGCGGTTGAGTAGGTGTGTTGTGTGACGCTCCCGCGAGTTGCCGCGCTTTCGGGGTTTGGCAGCATGTAATTGCGCTCGACTTGCTATGATAGTTTCTGACACGGTGTCGCGGACGGGAAGCATTAGCTGGCGCACATCAAGAGCCCGTTTCGCCTGGTGACCGTGTCGAGAAGAAGGCGCGCCAACATCCAGCTTCTGCAACAGCGACGGCCGACAATGAGTGACTGTCGCCATCTCCTCGACCGTCGACTTCAAACCTTCAATCAACCAACAAGGAAGACTGGAAGCACGTAAAGTTTTAGAACTGTATGGCAGACCTCAGCTTTTCAAACTGTTCCATTTTCGTAACTATAATTACAGCAACTTAGCATGAACATTTGTTGCTCATTGTCCCAATTGCATTACCAAGCAGGGTCCCTTCCTTTACCGGAATGAACCCGAGTGTCGAAATTCAAACGCCAGCATTAAAGTAATATCATTCGATTTCACTGCTTTAATTTCAAAGTTCAGTTAAGGTATTCATAGCTGGCTACAATATTTAGATTACACAAGCACAAATTAAGAGTGCGAGTTTTGTTAGCATATTTTAGCTTACCTGTGACTGCAGCTCAGCTTGGTACGTACTAAATGTTACTATTGTTAATTGTCCAGAATCATTTAATTCAAGTTCAAAGTTAAATCTCTTATTTCTAAATTGCGTAGATTCAAGTAGCTTTTGAAATCATTGTTGAGGTAGCCCAAGACTAACCTTATTTTACTGAATTTCGTAGTGCTTCAGAAACAAACCTCACTATTAATTTCAGTCACTAAATTAACTTTCAATTTTCCGGTTTTATCAATTCTTTTGCTAAATTAAGTCAGAGTGTAGCGAAATTTATTACTTCTGACAAACATTCAGTTTTCACACAGCATGTGTCAACCTTCAGTTACCACGCTTTTAGTGCTAATTATATGTGCAATAACCTTTCTTTTTCAGTTATTATAGTAGTTCTCCATAGGACTGGCGACCGTAATTTTCCCCAAATCTCAAATATCTAATTAACGCAAATTAATTGCTAACGTAACGACAGCACTTTTACTTTCTTTATTAACTTTACCTTTTTCTCAAAATTAATTTCCACCAATTTCATTTGCATTTTTCCTTTCATTTAGATGTAACCCTTTCCTCCCTCTTTACCGACAGATTAACTTCGGTGACGATTGCTTTTCCCAAATTTCCATTAGGTACACGCAGTTTAGATTTTACTGTCATTAAGGTCGATAAGTGAGGGGAAGGTTACAAACTGTTTTCCTGCAGCGTGTTAGACATGCTAATGTGTTGTATTTGTGGTGTTTCCGTATTTTCGTGCACCCTCGTTGTTCATATACCGCCAAAAACTTCATCGTGCTGAAAGTGGAGTCGACAACTTACATCATCTGGCAGACCCTTAGGTGACTACGATACATACAGTTTCATTTACACTGCTGGCCATTAAAATTGCTGCACCACGAAGATGACGTGCTACAGACGCGAAATTTAACCGAGAGGAAGAAGATGCTGTGATATGCAAATGATTAGCTTTTGAGAGCATACACACAAGGTTGGCGCCGGTGGCGACACTTACAACGTGCTGACATCAGGATAGTTTCCAACCGATTTCTCATACACAAACAGCGGTTGACCGGCGTTGCCTGGTGAGACGTTGTTGTGATGTCTCGTGTAAGGAGGGGAAATGCGTACCATGACGTTTCCGACTTTGATAAAGGTCGGATTGTAGCCTATTGCGATTGCGGTTTGTCGTATCGCGACATTGCTGCTCGCTTTGGTCGAGATCCAATGACTGTTAGCAGAATATCGAATCGGTAATACGGAACGCCGTGCTGGATCCCAACGGCCTCGTATCACTAGCAGTCGAGATGACAGGCATCTTATTCGCATGGCTGTAACGGATCGTGCAGCCACGTCTCGATCCCTGAGTCAACAGATGTGGACGTTTGCAAGACAACAAACATCTGCACGAACAGTTCGACGACGTTTGCAGCAGCATGAACTGTCAGCTCGGAGACCATGGCTGCGGTTACCCTTGACGCTGCATCACAGACAGGAGCGCCTGCGATGGTGTACTCAACGACGAACCTGGGTGCACGAATGGCAAAACGTCATTTTTTCGGATGAATCCAGGTTCTGTTTACAGCATCATGATGGTCGCATCCGTGTTTGGCGACATCGCGGCAAACGCACATTGGACGCGTGTATTCGTCATCGCCATACTGGCGTATCACCCGGCGTGATGGTATGGGGTGCCATTGGTTACATGTCTCGGTCACCTCTTGTTCGCATTGACGGCACTTTGAACAGTGGACTTTACATTTCAGATGTGTTACGACCCATGGCTCTACCCTTCATTTGATCCCTGCGAAACCCTACATTTCAGCAGGAGAAAGCACTACCGCATGTTGCAGGTCGAGTACGGACCTTTCTGGATACAGAAAATGTTGGACTGCTGCTCTGGCCAGCACATTCTCCAGATCTCTCACCAACTGAAAACGTCTGGCCAATGGTGGCCGAGCAACAGGCTCGTCACAATACGCCAGTCACTACTGTTGATGAAGTGTGGTATCGTGTTGAAGCTGCATGGGCAGCTGTACCTGTACACGCCGTCCAAGCTCTGTTTGACTCAATGCCCAGGCGTATCAAGGCCGTTATTACGGCCAGAGGTGGTTGTTCTGGGTACTGATTTCTCAGGATGTATGCACCTAAATTGCGTGAAAATGTAATCACGTGTCAGTTCTAGTATAATGTATTTGTCCAATGAATACCCGTTTATCATCTGCATTTCTTCTTGGTGTAGCAATTTTGAAGGCCGATAGTGTACATATATACTGTAAAATTCTCTTTGCATTAAAGAGTCCTCAAAACGTTTAAGGAATGTGGTCTCACTCATACCGTACACCCCTTATCAGACACAATTAGTGAACATCTGTGTATCGACGGCCTCTTTCGAGAACTCTCGGTGTGTGTGGTACAGTTCGCAGCTGGTCTTCTTGTGCCGTGTGAACGGACATCTGCCATTTTTCTGATGATGTATTATCTTTTATTAATGAAAGATTTGTTCTGTACACAGTCTCAAACAGAATTCCAGTGACAAATTTGCAGGGGTTGTTCAGTGACACCTTCTGCATATTTTGATATAAGGGATCCACGGTCTCCGCCGGATCGTTACAGATTTATTGCATTTCGTATTGTGTCTTGCCCCAGTTACCTTTGCGTCGGTGTTGCATCGAAAATAGTGTACAACACTGCAGATGTCTACAGTATACGCCCTGTGTGTTGTCTGAGAACATACTTGTTCCACTCAGTCAAGGAACTTGCTGTTGACGATAATAATGCGCACTTCACTCTTCCCACTCAAGCTCGCTTTTGTTTTCTCACAAATGTTAACAGTATGGATAAGTTTACTGAAGAAGAATTGGTCGATGTTCACCTCGTGTGATGGTTCACTACAATTAATGGCAACGTTGCTGTTCAGAGGTGTTACCGCAGCGACGGCACCCACATCACAGTACTTTTACATCTGAAAAATGGTTCAAATGGCTCAGAGCACTATGGGACTTAACTTATGAGGTCATCAGTCTCCTAGAACTTAGAACAACTTAAACCTAAGCAACCTAAGGACATCACACACATCTATGCCCGAGGCAGGATTCGAACCTTCGACCGTAGCGGTCACGCGGTTCCGGACTGTAGGGCCTAGAACCGCTCGGCCACTCTGGCCGGCTTTACACCTGACAATGATAGTTATTACATAGCTATTTTGAGTTGTACGTTGTACGTTTGGTTACTGCATACTCCAGGCTTTTTCACTGTTGTGGCGGTATTTTTACAGAGACGAAAGGTGACGGCGGTAGTACAGCGAATAAATCGTAATTGCATTTTTACTCTGTAACGAGCCGCCTAAGACCGTGGGTCACTCACACCAAAATACTCAGAAGCTATCCCTGAACAAGCTCTGAAAGTTTGTTGGTGCAGCTCTGGTTCACACTGTACATACGTGGCTGGGAAGGCGAACATTTATAGATTTTGGAAGGCCGTTCTGCATGTGTCAGTTTTCCTTAAATTTAGAATGACCGTAATAGCGTTTTCATTCCTTTTATGTTATTGCTGCTGGATACACCCCGTACTGCAAGTACGTTTACAGAAGATTTTTATGTTTGTATAGGTTTATAGATACCTTTACAAAGGAAAGATGGTGGGACACTTCACACAGAGGTAGTAGATTGACGTAATATGATTATATACCTCTTTGTTACCTTCCATGTGTAATATGATCATCAGTGTCGTTCACCAGTTCTGTATTCTCTTTCATGATGATTGTCACGTACAGCCTGACAATGCCTATTTAATTAAGTAAACTAATATCGTAGAACATTCAAAATTTTGTGCTTCTCATTTGTGAACGTCTATATACTTTTCTGACGAACTTATAGGAAGTAGCAAATAAACAAATGAAATCTTCGGAAAATAGGCCACGTTGTTACATTGTAGTACATTTTGAGCGACTTTTCAAGAAAGAACTAGACTGTGTCTTGTTCCAGACGGAATAGTGAATGTATTTTGTAATTGACGGAAAGTTCCGCAGTAATTTTTTAGATTGGTCTACCTTACCTGAAAAACAACATCGTTATCACCAAAGCAGCTGCTTTAATTGTAATATTATCTATTTCCACGAATAGTAATTTACCGTCTAGTAAAATCATCAGACGATCAGTTCCAATTACAAAATGATCTAGAGAGAATTTCTGTATGGTGCGAAAAGTGGCAATTGGCACTAAACAAAGAAAAGTGCGAGTTCATCCACATGGGTACTAAAAGAAATCCGATAAATTTTGGGTACACGACAAATCGCACAAATCTAAGGGCTGTCAATTAGACTAAATACCTAGGAATTACAATTACGAGCAACTTAAATTGGAATACCACATAGATAATATTATGCGAAAGGCGAAACAAAGACTGCGCTTTGTTGGCAGAACACTTGGAAGATTCGACAAACCCACTAAAGAGACAGTCTACATTACACTTGTCCGCACTCTGCTGGAATATTGCTGCGTGGTATGGGATCCTTACCAGGTAGGATTGACGGAAGACATCGAAAAAGTGCAAAGAAGGGCAGCTCGTTTCTTGTTATCGCGCAATAGGTGTGAGAATGTCACTGATATGATACGCGAGTTGGAATGGCAGTCACTGAAACAAAGGCGGTTTTCTTTGCGGCGAGATATATTTACGAAATTTCAATCACCAACTTTCTCTTCCGAATGCGTAAATATTTTGTTGACACCCACCTACGTAGGGAGAAATGATCATCATAATAAAATAGGAGAAATCAGAGCTCGAACGGAAAGATTTAGGAGTTCCTTTTTCCCACGCGCCATTTTAGTGTGGAATGGTAGAGAAGTAGTATGAAAATGGTTCGATGAACCCTCTGCCAGGCACTTAAGTGTGAATTGCAGAGTAACCACGTAGATGTCGATGTAGATGTAGTCAGTACTGTGTAGGCAAATGGTGTTTCTTTTATAATATCTTCTGTCAGATTATGCTTCCTCAGATCGAAGCTAGTATCAGAAATACACAATATTAATGTTGCTAAAAAACTCATCAGTATAAGAATAATATTGTCATTAAAACGGTAGATTTGGTGGCTGTGGTGCTGTTTAACAAATGACGGAGTGCTGTGGTGAACGGTTGTGAATAACTTCCTGAATTTGACACAGTTTTATCTCTTAATAGCCTGCACTCGTGCACAATCAGATGATAAGAACCTGACTCGTACAGTAAAATCTGGTTAATACTGCGAAACGAATTCACAGTTCAGGTGGAAGAGTGGAGACGGCAGAGATCAACAGAAGAAAGGATTAAATTCGGCGTTCTAGGTGACAAAGCTTAATACTGATTGAGTATTGAACGATTTTGTCTTCAGAGTGAAGACCACAACAATAACAACATTAAATGTAGTGAAATAAGAAGTCGTCGGCAAGATGAGACTCGTCTCGATTGCAATCTTTTATTTCATTGCACGCCGCTATCAGTTTTCTGTAATTCATTTTTGGTTCAAATGGCTCTGAGCACTATGGGACTTAACATCTTAGGTCATAAGTCCCGTAGAACTTAGAACTACTTAAACCTAACTAACCTAAGGACATCACAAACACCCATGCCCGAGGCAGGATTCGAACCTGCGACCGTAGCAGTCCCGCGGTTCCGGACTGCAGCGTCAGAACCGCATGGCCACCGCGGCCGGCAATTCATTTTTAGCCCTACTGCGGGATGCTACGCTAGCGCGCGATGTCGATAAAGCGTCTAGCGTGGGGTGGTGAATGCTTTCTCGCTGGGAGTCTCGAAGGCTCAGGTATGGGCTCACAGTCTCATAGAAGGCTACAGACTTTCTTGATTTCTGTCGCATGGGACTTTTAAACTAGGAACGTCGAGCAAAAATATAAGCTGCCCTAGGACTATTTGGATTTTCGAATAAAAACATAAACTGCTAAAGACATTTTGCACCACCTATTTATCTACCAACGGGTGCGGACTTACATTCGCGTGGAGCAACGAATAAAAAGAATAAGGTGCATGAAACTAAACACGGTAGGTGTACTATGAACTGAAAACAAAACAATAACCAACGTTAAGGTAGTCTGTTCGAACGTGAACATCTTTGCACAGCTGTTAATAGACAGGAAGCTGCTGGGTAACATCGTATACCGTTATGCAACACCTGTGCGTTGTAGCGGTATCCACGTCAGTGGAAACCACAGGCCATTCCATTTTATTGGTTCCTGCATCGTGGAAGTGAGCATTGTGTGTTATTGCACTACTGTCTCGAAACTGGACCCATCACTGAAATGTTGATCGGAGTGCTGGAGGATCCTCTCCCGAACTTCAGAACCTCGTCAGATTTACGCTGATAACAATAAGAAAAAAATGGTTCAAATGGCTCTGAGCACTATGGGACTTAACATCGGAGGTCGTCAGTCCCCTAGAACTTAGAACTACTTAAACCTAACCAACCTAAGGACATCATAGACATCCATGCCCGAGGCAGGATTCGAACCTGCGACCGTAGCGGTCGCGCGGATCCAGACTGAAGCGCCTAGAACCGCTCGACCACTCCGGCCGGCGATAACAATAAGAGGCGTCCGTAATCCGTACATGATACCAGCCTAAAAGATGACCCCCCCCCCCCCCAACTACCCCCACTGAAACACAGGAGTGCGTGCCGGACACGTGTATTGGTACTTGGCCACCTCCAATAATCTTGTAGGACGACCATCAAGTATGAGGTAAATCCCGCACTCGTCAGCGAGAGAACTGGATGTTATCTGGATGCCATTTTTCCAGGCTACATTTAGAGTTTCCTTGTCCACGTTCTTGGGAAATTCCGGTGCTGGGGGTTTGTTCTGATTTCCGAAACGGATACCTTCAGATAGAATTGATGTTGTGAAGGCGGTTGCGTACTGTCTACATCGACACTCCCCCACCCCCCCTCACCCCATCCAGCTCCCTCCCCCCCTCTTTTGCAGGCAACCCTCAACCCTTCTTGTCATGAAGTGACAATGCGCGCACTATTTTAACTTGAAATGGCTCTTCAGGGCATGAGGCTGTCGTTAAACATTGTTTGAGCAGTTTAGAATGGAACAATGAACGGGAAAAAGTTTTTGACTCTTAATTCAACAAAATCTGCAGTAATAGCCTTTGGCAAACAAAACATTTATTTAACCTGTTAACACAGGCTGAGCATAAAACTTTGCCTAATTACAAACATTTATTTCTCAGGAACTATGCTAGATACAGCTGTGTGGTTTGCTGAAAAAAGAAGCCTCATAAAATTTTTATGGATATCCTTTCACATCTACATCTACATTTATACTCCGCAAGCCACCCAAAGGTGTGTGGCGGAGGGCATTTTACGTGCCACTGTCATTACCTCCCTTTCCTGTTCCAGTCGCGTATGGTTCGCGGGAAGAACGACTGTCTGAAAGCCTCCGTGCGCGCTCTAATCTCTCTAATTTTACATTCGTGATCTCCTCGAGAGGTGTAAGTAGGGGGAAGCAATATATTCGATACCTCATCCAGAAACGCACCTTCTCGAAACCTGGCGAGCAATCTACACCGCGATGCAGAGCGCCTCTCTTGCAGAGTCTGCCACTTGAGTTTATTAAACATCTCCGTAACGCTATCACGGTTACCAAATAACCCTGTGACGAAACGCGCCGCTCTTCTTTGGATCTTCTCTATCTCCTCCGTCAAACCGATCTGGTACGGATCCCACACTGATGAGCAATACTGAAGTATAGGTCGAACGAGAGTTTTGTAAGCCACCTCCTTTGTTGATGGACTACATTTTGTAAGCACTCTCCCAATGAATCTCAACCTGGTACCCGCCTTACCAACAATTAATTTTATATGATCATTCCGCTTCAAATCGTTCCGCACGCATACTCCCAGATATTTTACAGAAGTAACTGCTACCAGTGTTTGTTCCGCAATCATATAATCATACAATAAAGGATCCTTCTTTCTATGTATTCGCAATACATTACAGTTGTCTATGTTAAGGGACAGTTGCCACTCCCTGCACCAAGTGCCTATCCGCTGCAGATCTTCCTGCATTTCGCTACAATTTTCTAATGCTGCAACTTCTCTGTATACTACAGCATCATCCGCGAAAAGCCGCATGGAACTTCCGACACTATCTACTAGGTCATTTATATATATTGTGAAAAGCAATGGTCCCATAACACTCCCCTGTGGCACGCCAGAGGTTACTTTAACGTCTGTAGACGTCTCTCCATTGATAACAACATGCTGTGTTCTGTTTGCTAAAAACTCTTCAATCCAGCCACACAGCTGGTCTGATATTCCGTAGGCTCTTACTTTGTTTATCAGGCGACAGTGCGGAACTGTATCGAACGCCTTCCGGAAGTCAAGAAAAATAGCATCTACCTGGGAGCCTGTATCTAATATTTTCTGGGTCTCATGAACAAATAAAGCGAGTTGGGTCTCACACGATCGCTGTTTCCGGAATCCATGTTGATTCCTACATAGTAGATTCTGGGTTTCCGGAAACGACATGATACTCGAGCAAAAAACATGTTCTAAAATTTTACAACAGATCGGCGTCAGAGATATAGGTCTATAGTTTTGCACAACTGCTCGACGACCCTTCTTGAAGACTGGGACTACCTGTGCTCTTTTCCAATCATTTGGAACCCTCCGTTCCTCTAGAGACTTGCGGTGCACGGCTGTTAGAAGGGGGGCAAGTTCTTTCGCGTACTCTATGTAGAATCGAATTGGTATCCCGTCAGGTCCAGTGGACTTTCCTCTATTGAGTGATTCCAGTTGCTTTTCTATTCCTTGTCCACTTATTTCGATGTCAGCCATTTTTTCGTTTGTGCGAGGATTTAGAGAAGAAATTACAGTGCGGTCTTCCTCTGTGAAACAGCTTTGGAAAAAGGTGTTTAGTATTTCAGCTTTA
Source organism: Schistocerca serialis cubense (assembly GCF_023864345.2). Lineage (NCBI taxonomy): Eukaryota > Metazoa > Arthropoda > Insecta > Orthoptera > Acrididae > Schistocerca > Schistocerca serialis. Next base: position 405,241,860 of record NC_064645.1, read on the forward strand.
CGCGTGTCATCCTCTGTTACAATGCCATCATCATCCCGGAGTGTCTGGATATGCTGTTTCGAGCCACTTACTGATTTAACGTAAGACCAGAACTTCCTAGGATTTTCTGTCAAGTCGGTACATAGAATTTTACTTTCGAATTCACTGAACGCTTCACGCATAGCCCTCCTTACGCTAACTTTGACATCGTTTAGCTTCTGTTTGTCTGAGAGGTTTTGGCTGCGTTTAAACTTGGAGTGAAGCTCTCTTTGCTTTCGCAGTAGTTTCCTAACTTTGTTGTTGTACCACGGTGGGTTTTTCCCGTCCCTCACAGTTTTACTCGGCACGTACCTGTCTAAAACGCATTTTACGATTGCCTTGAACTTTTTCCATAAACACTCAACATTGTCAGTGTCGGAACAGAAATTTTCGTTTTGATCTGTTAGGTAGTCTGAAATCTGCTTTCTATTACTCTTGCTAAACAGATAAACCTTCCTCCCTTTTTTTATATTCCTATTAACTTCCATATTCAGGGATGCTGCAACGGCCTTATGATCACTGATTCCCTGTTCTGCACTTAAAGAGTCGAAAAGTTCGGGTCTGTTTGTTATCAGTAGGTCCAAGATGTTATCTCCACGAGTCGGTTCTCTGTTTAATTGCTCGAGGTAATTTTCGGATAGTGCACTCAGTATAATGTCACTCGATGCTCTGTCCCTGCCACCCGTCCTAAACATCTGAGTGTCCCAGTCTATATCTGGTAAATTGAAATCTCCACCTAAGACTATAACATGCTGAGAAAATTTATGTGAAATGTATTCCAAATTTTCTCTCAGTTGTTCTGCCACTAATGCTGCTGAGTCGGGAGGTCGGTAAAAGGAGCCAATTGTTAACCTAACCTAAAAAACCGCCCAGCCCACGCCACACAACCCCTGCTACCCGTGTAGCCGCTTGTTGCGTGTAGTGGACTCCTGACCTATCCAGCGGAACCCGAAACCCCACCACCCTATGGCGCAAGTCGAGGAATCTGCAGCCCACACGGTCGCAGAACCGTCTCAGCCTCTGATTCAGACCCTCCACTCGGCTCTGTACCAAAGGTCCGCAGTCAGTCCTGTCGACGATGCTGCAGATGGTGAGCTCTGCTTTCATCCCGCTAGCGAGACTGGCAGTCTTCACCAAATCAGATAGCCGCCGGAAGCCAGAGAGGATTTCCTCCGATCCATTGCGACACACATCATTGGTGCCGACATGAGCGACCACCTGCAGATGGGTGCACCCTGTACCCTTCATGGCATCCGGAAGGACCCTTTCCACATCTGGAATGACTCCCCCCAGTATGCACACGGAGTGCACATTGGTTTTCTTCCCCCTCTCTTGCTGCCATTTCCCTAAGGGGCCCCATTACGCGCCTGACGTTGGAGCTCCCAACTACCAGTAAGCCCACCCTCTGCGACCGCCCGGATCTTGCGGACTGAGGGGCAACCTCTGGAACAGGACAAGCAGCCATGTCAGGCCGAAGATCAGTATCAGCCTGAGACAGAGCCTGAAACCGGTTCGTCAGACAAACTGGATAGGCCTTCCGTTCAGCCCTCCGGAATGTCTTTCGCCCCCTGCCACACCTTGAGACGACCTCCCACTCTACCACAGGTGAGGGATCAGCTTCAATGCGGGCAGTATCCCGGGCAACCACAGTGGTAGTCCGATCGGGGGATGCGTGGGACGAGCTGGCCGTCCCCGACAAACCCCCATCCGGACCCCCACAGTGATGCCCATTGGCAACAGCTTCAAGCTGTGTGACCGAAGCCAACATTGCCTGAAGCTGGGAGCGAAGGGATGCCAACTCAGCCTGCATCCGAACACAGCAGTTGCAGTCCCTATCCATACTAAAAACTGTTTTGCAAAGAACGTCTGAACTAACCTACAGAGAGCGCAAACAAATCGACAAAATTTAAACGGTTATTAAAATACAAGATTGCCTAGTAAATGCAGTAATGCTGCTACTTGCGCACTGCTGACACTGCTCGGCGGCGGAAGGAGACTACGCGAATTTACACTATTGAGGTACTAAAACGCGATGCTAAAACTCTCAAATACTATAATACGCCCGAAATTTACGAATTAAACAATGCAAGTACCAAAAACACGCAAAGAAATTAAGAATTAAACTATGTAACAAATGAGTGAGCTAGGAGTATACGACTTGCTGCTGCAGCTGCTTATCCAACGGCGGCAGGGAGCACACATGTAGGCGGTTTTTTTATTTACAAATGTTAGCTTCATTTATGAAAGCGCAATGTCTTTTGTGGCTTCATGAAACACAGTTAAGCGACATTTTACAGGTGCGTATGCTCGAGATCCGCCAAATGTGAAGAGAGCCAAAGGAAGGCATGAAAAGTGAAGATACTGACAGTGTTGTTGACAAGACAAGATGCGTTAGACTGGAGTCAGTGACGACACTGTTGATACCGTACATTTCAACGCAGGTCACTGAAATCGACGCGTCTTGTACCTCACAGTACTGTAGTGTAGATTTTACACAAACGTTGCATTAATGATAAAGTGTTTAGTGTGCCAGTTCCCAACGTAGAAGCTTTTACGGCACGAATACGAGATGGTGTAGAGGTGGTGACGGAAGAGATCTTGACAAAGACGTGGAGTATCGCCTAGAACTCCTACGGGCAACAAACGATTTACATGTGGAGGTGAGCCCATAAAAGATCTTATTAGTTGAGGTACCTTTTGCAAGATACCGCATAGCTGTATCTAGAATAGTTGGCTAGAAATAATGTTCTGTAATCAGGAAAAAACTTTGTTCTGACCTGTATACTGCAAAACGTTTTTCAATTTTACGGTGTATTAGTGATAAATACAGAATACTAAAAGGAGTGAGGCAAGGAGTTCGTGTAACCAAAACTGTTATCAGCGTAACTGTCCTGGACGCTGAACCGGGAAAATGAACGAGAAGGAATACACAGTATGTCTAAAAAATATTCGTCTGACTTCACAAGACCATATCTTGTACAAGATGCATGCACTGTAGAAACTTGGAGTGAATTTTAAGTTAGATGTACCACTACAAAGTTTTTGTATTCAAAAGAACAATCCGATTGTATAAGGGTATGTCTTTTACTTGCACGCACCTACAGCCTTGGGTTACTTTTCACAAATACGTTTACTATCAAAGGTTTCTTTTATCTTTCACAAACTATTTATCATCAACGTAAGGGCTTGTAGCAACTGATTCCTGTATGGTTTGAAACAGAAACGTCGTCACAAAACACGCCAGACAGAACATTGGGCATGGCTGATTCTCAGCTGGTACGACGAGTAGTCTTCCGTGGAGTTATGCAGAGCTCTACATCTCTAATGATCACCTGTGGATTAGCCTTCACGTAAACAACTAGTATTTTGACGCTGTCGATGCCATCGTCGAATCGTTTGAGCTGTATGGAGGTGCACTGCCGTGCACGCGACGAAAATCACGCCGCACTACTTTAAATGAATTCCACCTGTTGGAACGGAGAACGAAAAACACCTACTGATGCCGTGATAGCGCCACATCGACCGGACGCATGTTGGGTAGTGAACGAAAGAGCGATCTAACTGCACCAGTCAGACCCGCACTGTCAGCCATATGAACTAGCAACCAACAACTGGCGCCATCATAAGCTTTTAGTTGCTATACGTAAGTTAAAATTCACTCCAAGTTTCTCTTCATTAACGTAGAAGATATACTCTTCTGAAAATTGGATCAATCTGACTGAAAACCCCGTATTTCCATGTCAAATAGCTGAATCGGCTATGTTTGGCTGAAGATATTGTATAGTTTGCCTTCAGCAAAGAATGAAAGCGCTTGATGAACACAAACTACGACTGACTATCGAAAATAATGTAGAGTCAACTAATAGGAAGGGAAATGATACAAACTAACAAACAAATTAGGACTCGTTAATGAGTTTCTCCATTTAAGAATATTGAAGAGAATTGCAGGATGACCAGTAAAAAAAGCGAAGGAGTAAAAATTGCGGACGCACTAAGTACTGTCTAGTTGAGTTAAATTTATTACATTTTATTGTACATTAAGCTGTGAGTAAAAATTCAGGCATGTAAGTGGCAAGAATTTACTCGTATTTTCACAGATAAAATGTATCTTATTTGCAAACCACCTAACACAAGTAAGTCGCCGCAAATATGATCCAGTGAACTGTCAGTGGTCCACTGTTCTCATAATTCGACAGTTTTCTTTTAACTGTGTCGCCTGATTTCCTTCCTGCTAGTGCAGTTTCCAGTTAACCTAAGGGTGGGTCATTTCCGCTACCTGTCTGTGTAATATGCAAGCTTCTTCCTGTGTTTTATCATATTTTAAATGTCAGTGTATCGTGTTTTACTACCGGGCAGCAGCCCAACATGCGCCTAAAGGATTGTGGAAAACCACACTGAGGCTGGCCAGCGTTTCAAGTCGACGGCCGTTAATTCACAGCGCTGATTCGGTTCTGATCTGACATGCATCGCTGAGTTGCAAACCAGCGCGATGCTCGTTGGTAAAAGCAGATGTGCCATGGTTCACGAAACAAGGTATATGAAAAGTTTGAAGCATTTTGTGAAGACAAGGAGACGGCTGCGTTGGTTCTGGCCACCCAGTTAGAACATGCGTAGTGTGTAGTGGATGTGATTGACCTGGACTGTCTCAGTGCAAGGCTAGCATGAAGAAGTGAGGCTGAACTGAAGGAATTCTCACGTGGCCGTTTATGGTGCTGAACACTGCGTGTTATTTAGTGTAAACCGATTGCGGTTGTAATTTTATTTCAGAATGTGATCCCCAGTTGTTTCAGATTTGGATAAAGAAATAAACGGTTGCTGTCCTCGGACACTCAATTGCTAACTAAATTGAAGTTAGTTAATTATATTAATCACAGATCTTTTGCGTTATTTCTTTAGAAATTTTTGTAGAACAAGTATTTTTACAGGCTACGTTTAAATGCTTTGATTGTGAGTTTGCCTACATACTGCTCATTTACAGATGACTAAATAGCGTACTGGCTTAGATTTCATAAGAATGAGCATACTAATCGTACATTCTAACGATAAGAAGACTCTTTTCGCGGTGGCTGATGGGAGATGTTTCGACTGAAATCGAGTGGCCTCGATCGATATTCATAGGTTTCCTTGCGCAGTCAACGTAGCCAAATTCAGCCAGCAGATACAATTTACTAATTAAAAATAATACGAATTCCTATATATATATATATATATATGATCATAATGACAGGACGTAATGACACGGTAATAGTATGGCTACAACAGCTTCAGTGTACTACCACACATTGAAAAGTAATGTTGGTAGTGACTGTCAACAAGTGAATATCGCTCCGAAGCCCTACGCTGTCCGACTTTTGTCGAAACAATTACTCTCCTTTGCAGCGCACAGAGCCTACGCTGAGTGTGAGTACTGGTCTTTGTTGTTGCTCATATTGCATGTTAGACACAAATTTAAAACGAAATCAACATTTTTATGAAAGGAGGAAGGAAGAAACATTAGGGTTTACGCTTCGTCGAAGATGACGTCATTAGAGACGGATGACAACCTCAAACTGGGGAAAGAAGGGGAAGAAAATTGACAGTCTCTTTTTGAATGAAACCGTATCGGAATTTGCTTAAAGTATTTAGGGAAATCACAAAGAACCTAGACCTAGGTGGCCAGACAGGAGCTGGAAAAAATCAAATGGCTCTGAGCACTATGGGACTTAACATCTGAGGTCATCAGTCAGGCCGGCGGAGCTGGAAATATCTATCCACTTGTGTAGGCCGTAATTTTCTACTAGGAGGACGTACTGTTTAGAAAAATACTCGTTTAAGGGTTAGAAGAAGTTCTTCACAAGAAATTATGTATTCAGCAGTCTATCAAAGCACATTATTATATGTCTTGTGGATAATGTGGTGAAGCTTTACACTGAATAAAGAAATTTCTTTTGGGAGACTTCTACTTCACTGAAGGGTATATTAACAGAAATCATTAAAATTAATGTCGTAGATAACATTGTAATTACTATTATTAGGGGAGAGAGTTGTACTTAGAGGGAAGTGTACATTGAAAAACACGATGTTTTTTGATTGTTACTTCAGTCTAGTCACTGCCTTTGGAATCAACAGATGAAATGCACACTAGAGACCGCGATAAAACCAGTTTCCGGGTATTTTCTACATTTTTTATTGTTGTTAGACATGAGGTTGTGTTTTGCGCAGTATTGGTAAACATTTCGCGGTCTATACGTTTAAGTTCTGTATAATACATTAAAGCTATTTGAATGACATCGTTAATTCTTCAGGTACAGAATTTTGTGGTGCATAAAATGGTCTATATTTTTATAATTATTTCTACACTACTGGCCATTAAAATTGCTACACCAAGAAGAAATACAGCTGATAAACGGGCATTCATTGGACAAATATACTAGAACGGACATGTGATTACATTTTCACGCAATTTGGGTGCATACATCCTGAGAAATCAGTACCCAGAACAACCACCTCTGGCCTTAATAACGGCCTTGATACCCCTGGGCATTGAGTCAAACAGATCTTGGATGGCGTGTACAGGTACAGCTGCCCATGCAGCTTCAACACGATACCACAGTTCATCAAGAGTAGTAACTGGCGTATTGTGACGAGCCAGTTGTTCGGCCACCATTGACTAGATGTTTTCAATTGGTGAGAGATCTGGAGAATGTGCTGGCCAGGGCAGCAGTCGAACATTTTCTGTATCCAGAAAGGCCCGTACAGGACCTGCAACATGCGGTCCTGCATTATCCTGCTGAAATGTAGGGTTTCGCAGGTCGTAACACATCTGAAATGTAACGTCCACTGCTCCAAGCGCCGCCAATGCGAACAAGAGGTGACCGAGACGTGTAACCAATGGCGCCCCTTACCATCACGCCGTGTGATACGCCAGTATCGCGAAGACGAATACACGCTTCCAATGTGCGTTCACCGCGATGCCGCCAAACACGGATGCGACCATCATGATGCTGTAAACAGAACCTGGATTCATCCGAAAAAATGACGTTTTGCCATTCGTGCACCCAGGTTCGTCGTTGAGTACACCATCGCAGGCGCTCCTGTCTGTGATGCAGCGTCAAGGGTAACCGCAACCGTGGTCTCCGAGCTGATAGTCCATGCTGCTGCAAACGTCGTCGAACTGTTCGTGCAGATGTTTGTTGTCTTGCGAACGTCCCCATCTGTTGACACAGGGATCGAGACGTGGCTGCACGATTTGTTACGGCCATGCGGATAAGATGCCTGTCATCTCGACTGCTAGTGATAAGAGGCCGTTTGGATCCAGGTCGGCGTTCCGTATTACCCTCCTGAGCCCACCGATTCCATATTCTACTAACAGTCACTGGATCTTGACCAACGCGAGCAGCAATGTCGCGATACGATAAACCACAATCGCGACAGGCTACAATCCGACCTTTATCAAAGTCGGAAACGTGGTGGTACGCATTTCTCCTCATTACACGAGGCATCAAAACAACGGTTTACCAGGCAACGCCAGTCAACTGCTGTTAGTGTTTGAGAAATCGGTTGGAAACTTTCCTCATGTCAGCACATTATAGGTGTCGCCACCGGCGCCAACCTTGTGTGAATGCTCTGAAAAGCTAATCATTTGCATATCACAGCATCGTCTTTCTGTCGGTTAAATTTCGCGTCTGTAGCACGTCATCTTCGTGGTGTAGCAGTTTTAATGGCCAGTAGTGTATATAGCGTGAATAGTTCATCCATATTTCGTCAGTCGTGCAATTATCTTGTACGATGGTGAAGAAGTTCTTTTATTATGGAATATGCGATACGTCCTCAGTGGAAATTTAAGATACTTTCCAACAACTTTTATTTCAAAATGTATTAACTTGTAACTGGGATTTGAAAATAGTTCTGCTTAGTTTGAATTTACTTACTGATAGTTGGTGTGTAGTACAGTAATAATGTAGCAGACAGACTATTAAATACAGTACTGAGAAGGTATTCTCCACTGCAATTCTTTTAAATTTTAATCGAATATTTGTTGCTAGGCACAAGACCATGTGGTGCCTTGGACATGTGTTCACATTTGAAAAAAACTTTAATTTTCCGGAGTATTTTTTTTTTAATTTCAGGAAAATGCCGCAGTACATGAAAAGTGAATGCCATCATTTAAAACTGGAATAAGAAAATAATTTCTACTGCAGGGTGAAAGTGTGATAAGTGTAGCGAGGTGCAACACTTTTCTCCTCTCTGATACAGTAATATTTCATAATGTTAAGTCGCTTTATTGTATTGAACTTAAAAGGGCAATCTTTGATGCCTCTCTAGATTTCAGAGACCCTTATCTAGATGCCAGAGAATGATGTAATGTAATGAGAAGGCCGTGGAAGACATTGAACATTGGCAGTTACTTGGTATAACTTAAGTACAGTTTCCCTTTGTTTCAGACTCAAATAAGCAAATAAATGACTGCTGTACTTTGACTTTCAGTTGATGACTAAACTATTTTACTTACTACATCAATTAATCATGAGTGCTTGCCAAACGCATGTTCTGAACGCGAGCTAAATGTCACGGTGTTCTCACTGTCAAATGATTGTGAAATAATTGCGGAATACTGTGGTGATTCGAGCGAAAGCATGATAACACCTATATTTCCACTTCAAAAATCTGATCGTTAATATTGGAGATCGGTTCTTTCAAACGACAGACGTGGCAAATGTCTTCTCACTTATCCTATGTATCTACATCTATACTCCGTAAGCCACCTTATGATGAAACTTCCTGGCAGATTAAAACTGTGTGCCGGACCGAGGCTCGAACTCGGGACCTTTGCCATTCGCGGGCAAGCTCTCTACCATCTGAGCTACCCAAGCACGACACCACGACTCCTCCTCAGTTCTGCCAGTATCTCGTCTCCTACTTTCCAATCTTCACAGAAGCTCTTCTGCGAACCTTGCAGAACTAGCACTCCTGGAAGAAAGGATATTGCGGAGACATGGCTTAGCCACAGCCTGGGGAGCGAAAATCTCATTCTGGAAGCACCTTATGGTGTGTCATGGAGTACTTCATATACCACAATGGCTCTTTCCCCCCCCCCCCCTCCCCTCCCCCACCACCCACCCGTACAAACACATTTCTTGTTCCAGTTACGAATGCTTCGAGGAAGAACATTTGTTGGTAAGCTTCCGTGTAAGCTCGAATTTCGCTAAATTTTAATTCATGGTTTCGCGAGGTATACAAATGGGGGAAGCAATGCAAGGTGGCCAGAAGCAGTCTAAAGAATTTTGTAAGGATGATGAAGCGGAGGTTGTGCTGAGAAATAACTGCCAAGAAAATATTTCGATACGTTGTGCCTTTTCCGAGTTATTTAGCATTGAAGTTAATCAATCAAGTCATTGCGAGCGCAAATTCAAGCACTTGCACTCGTTAAAATGCGGTAATATAGAGACATCTGTCGGTCCGTGAGTTGTCTCTTGTTGAAATGCTCGTTACAAGTTAAAATATGCCGTTTTCGGATGTGACAAATGTAATCTACTTGAGCAAAGCTACGTTTGCCCCTGTTTGTTGTTGTTGTGGTCTTCAGTCCCGAGACTGGTTTGATGCAGCTTTCCATTCTACTCTATACTGTGCAAGCTCCTTCACCCCTCAGTACCTACTGCAATCTACATCCTTCTGAATCTGCTTAATGCATTCATCTCTTGGTCTCCCTCTACGATTTTTACCCTCCACGCTGCCCTCCAATACTAAATTGGTGATCGCTTGATGCCTCAAAACTACCAACCGATCCCTTCCTCTAGTCAAGTTGTGCCACAAATTTCTCTTCTCCGCAATTCTATTCAATACCTCCTCATTAGTTATGTGATCTACCCATCTAATTTTCAGCATTCTACTGTAGCACCACATTTCGAAAGCTTCTAGTCTCTTCTTGTCTAAACTATTGATCGTCCATGTTTCACTTCCATACATGGCTACACTCCGTGCAAATACTTTCAGAAACGACTTCCTGACACTTAAATCTATACACGAAGTTAACAAATTTCTCTTCTTCAGAAACGTTTTCCTTGCCATTACATTTTATATCCTCACTACTTCGACCATCATCAGTTATTTTTCTCCCCAAATAGCAAAACTCATTTACTACTTTAAGCGTCTCATTTCCTAATCTAAAACCCTCAGCATCACCTGACTTAATTCGACTACATTGCATTATCCTCGTTTTGCTTTTGTTGATGTTCATCTTATATCCTCATTTCAAGACACTGTTCATTCTGTTAAGCTGCTCTTCCAAGTCCTTTGCTGTCTCTGACAGAATTACAATTTCATCGGCGAACCTCAAAGTTTTTATTTCTTCTCCATGGATTTTAATACCTACTCCAAATTTTTCTTTTGTTTCCTTTACTGGTAGCTCAATATACAGCTTGAATAACATCGGGGATAGGCTACAATCCTGTCTCACTCCCTTCCCAACCACTGCTTCCCTTTCACGCCCCTCGACTCTTATAACTGCCATCTGGTTTCTGTACAAATTGTAAATAGCCTTTCGCTCCCTATATATTACCCCTGCCACCTTCAGAATTTGAGAGAGAGTATTCCAGTCAACATTGTCAAAAGCTTTCTCCAAGTCTACAAATGCTAGAAACGTAGGTTTGCTTTTCCTTAAATCAGTTGACTGTTCTATGATCGTACATTCTTTGGACTTTAACAGGAAACTACAACGTGATGCGCAATGCCATTCTTGTTGCGTCTGGCGCTGGACATGACTGAGCATCTCCGCGTCCCTTTCGTGCCTTCTTAACGAACCTGTGACGAAACCCGGTGTTCTTCTTTGGATCTTCTCTATTTCCTCTGTCACCTGATTCGGTATGGATCACAGTCTGACGAACAATATTTAAGTACTGGGTGAAAGAGGGTTTTGTAAATTGCCTTCTTCGTGGATGGACTACGCCTCCCGAGTTTCTTCCAATGAATTGCAGTCTGGCATCTGCCTTATCCGCATTTAGTTTGATGTGGTTGTTTCACTTTGAATCGCTCTGTACGCATAGTCCTAGATGTTTAATCGTACTGACTACTTACAATGATTGTTTCACAATCATTCAAACAGTAATGGGCTTTTTGATCATTTATGCACAGTCCGCTATATGTTTTTATGTTGAGAGTCAAGTGTCGATATCTCCAGGTCTCCGGGATTTTGCTACAATTTTTTTTTAGCATTGCAACTTCTCTGTATGTAATGCCATCGTCCACCGAGCGAGGTGGCGCAGTGGTTAGCACACTGGACTCGCATTCGGGAGGACGACGGTTCAATCCCGCGTCCGGCCATCCTAATTTAGGTTTTCCGAGATTTCCCTAAATCGCTCCAGGCAAATGCCGGGGTGGTTCCTTTGAAAGGGCACGGCCGACTTCCTTCCCCGTCCTTCCCTACCCGGATGAGACCGATGACCTCACTGTTTGGCCTCTTCCCCCAAACAACCCAACCCAAATCCATGAAAAGCCTCATGGAGTTTCCGACGTTATTCACATATATATTATGGGAATTAATAGTCCTATAACACTCTCTTGGGGTTACTTTTACGTCTGAAAATTGCTCTACACTGAAAATCACGTGCTGTGTTCTGTGTACTAGAAACTCTTCAACCGAGTCACAAAGTTGGCATGATATTTCGTACGCTCGTATTTTATTCATCCTCTTCAAACGGTCCTGGAGAATTCTGCAGAATACGTTTAACGGAAGGGAAGAGTAAGTCTGTATGTACAAATGACGCGAGCCAAATACGTCGGCACTACCAACTGCTGTTAGGAAAGTGTGTGACCAGACTGATCTTTTCTTGCTGATCTAAATCGAGTGATATGTCACATAGTATAGGGCACTGGAAGAACTACACTCAAAATAGTACTTGGTAATTCTGACTTACGTTGTCCATGTTTCCCTAAATTCCTTCAAGAGTATTTCACAATAACACTTACCAGCGGCGGAACTGCCAGTTTTGTTCCCCTGCCTTTTTTTTAAGTTTAGACAGCTGGACACCGACCTCCATAGTCGACTCAGAGGGAGCCTGTTCGAGTCCTGGTGGTGATAGGAGTTTTCACCGCTAGCATGTGACAGTGATTCGTCCATCGTATAGGAACGTTAAGTTCGGCGGCCCCCTTGGTGCTTTTCGAAAGGAGTAGGCTATTTGCCGGCACCGGGGTCCACTCTCTTCCTTCCCCTCGCTTACAACACAAACACAAGATTACGCTGTACGAGCCCTCAGGACACTCATCCACAGCCTGACACTTCATAACATGTCGGCGAAACAGAAACCACATTCCACTACGGCGATAAGGTAGGCATACCGCGCCTGCTACCAATGCTCTTATCCTATGAAACTGAATTTCGCCTTGGGATAATCTGAACGAGGTGATGAAAATTAATTTTTTATGTTTTTGGCCTTCTACAAATCTTTTTGTACGATTGTCATCGTCTTTATACGCCGTATTCCAGCTTGGTGCTTTTATCAGCTTAGTCACGCTCTGGCCACCACGTTCTGATAGTATTCTGCTGCATTTTTCTTTCATTTTCTCTTTGAGATAAATGAAGGACCGCCCACACATCACCACAGTGGATGACCTTTGAAAGTCGATGATAGGTATGAGATATATGATTTTTAGAAAACCAATAAGCCTGTTGTCAACACAAGGTGGAAGGTTCAATAGTGCTTTGATATCAATCGTTCAGATGTAGATGACGATAATGCTATCACCTTCTTTGAACATTAGTTACAGAAAAGAGTCCAGTCCATCAGCTACAGAGAATTACCAAGACATGCAATTGTGAAATCTCAAAAATTAAAACTAAAGTTATGACCTTTAAGGGAAAAGGATTTTATAACATAAAAAATATCAGAGGGCATCTGTCTTGAACAAATATCAGTCTTAAACTACCTTGACTGCAATATCGCATACGAATTCGACAGACACATTGTAACATTATGTGATTGCTCTACCATCTTAAATCATTCACTAACCGAGCAGTTGCTCGGCAACAGCTACAGTTAGCAAATAACGTTACGAGAATGTAAAAAACGAATGTCCTGTGACGTGACGCGTTTATTATGGAAGCGCCGTCAGAGATACAGTGACTTTGAAAGCCGCTGCGCGAAAGGCGGACAAAAGAAGAACATTTTTACAAATTTTTTGATGTACGAGATATTCTCGATGAACATTTACTCACTCTTCTGTCTCTTGTAATTTGTGTCGGACACGTATGTCTTGCCACTGCATTACTATTGTTTAAAAAAATATTATTTTAGTGTCATGTGAAAGTGCGATACTGCATAGCAGTAGATTTATGTGTGAAGCTATATTGTGCGACGTGTATTTGGAAATATCGAAGGATGTAAGTTCGTTATTTATTGATGGCCATAAATTCAAAGTTAAATGTAACTTGGGTATGGACTAATTATTTAGTATAGAACCTATGTCTCACCACTTCATGACCACACGTATTTAATTTTCTTTTATGTTTTTCCAAATTTTGATGGTTCACAGTCTTAATTTGTTTCGTCGAAATCGGACGGAAGTTGCATACTGCGAAATATTTTCTCCGCACCTTATTCTACTGGTAAATGCATGATAAACTTCGGTCCCTTAGGAAATTCATGTTGAGCTATCCAGAAACAATTATATTTTCCATAGTCATTTACCCCTGACCAGTAAAGGTATTCAAAACCACTATAACAACTAGTTATGTTGTTACTTAAAATCCGTCTTGATTGCAAATTTTTTTATTCATATGACCGGTTTCGGTTCATTCAGAACCATCTTCAGATCAGAATGAACCGAAACCGGTCATATGAATAAAAAAATTTTCAATCAAGACGGATTTTAAGTAACATTATAAAATCACTGATTGCTGTTATCCCATAAGACATTATGTCTGTTTTTGCAAACTAGTTATGTCTATTGGCCTAAAATACAATATATATCATTAAGTTCTTTTCTCTGCAAATATCTCTTCATCGACGATTATAGCTGTAAGTTAACGCACAAAACTAAACATATTGTTATAACATCGAGAGAAAGTAACTAGTTTCCCACAGATGTGCAGCAAATTCAGAAATCCACTGTTGAAAACCCATTGCACGAAAGGCAAGGTGAAATTCTGCAAGAAAAAAGCAATGACAACTCCTCTGAATTCAAAATGCAGAAATGAAGTTTCTGAGAGGAATCAATGATTTTAGCAGACCGGATCAAATCTGTAATGACGAAATAGGGCGAATATTGAAGAGCTTCTCAACGTTAAAGAAAAACAAAAAGGGGGAAAACACAGGAAAAAAATGGCTCAACAACGTCCTTCAGACAGGAAATAAGCGACTTACTAAACAAGCTGTTGACAAATAGAAGACATTTGGGAAGACCAATGATAGCAACAGGCCCCCAAGTCTAACGCAATATTTGAATGGTAGTGATAATGATTTTGATATAGAGGTGTATTAACTCTTGCAAAATAACGTGCTTAATTTATATTAAGGTATATAAAATACATTTCTTCGCTCGTCCTTCAGTTTCGTTTGATTTCGGTTTCATTTCTGTTATGATGACTCACACAGGAGCGCGATTTGAAAGTAGCAGTCGCACAGACATAAATTGCGATGGTCGAGGAACGCTATTCAGTAGACAGTAAAAAGAGGCATGAGGGTTAAGCAATAGGACTAGTCAACAATTTCGTATACCGTTTTGCGATATTACATCTGACTGATGATGTGAGTAGAAAGAATCAAGAACTTCAATACGTGTATGGTTAACTAAATACAGGCAACGTAATCTTATCCAAGAGTTGAAGTAAAGCAAAGGCTGAAAAGAGAGTCAGTCAAATTTATACGTTATCCTGATATAATTCAGTCCGTACGGTGAGCAACGAGTGAAGGAAACTAAGGACAAATTGGAAAATGGAATTAAATTTCAAGGAAAAGAAATCACAACCTTGAGGTTTGTCTATGAAATTGTAGTTCCGTCAGAGACTTAGAAAAATAGTTGAACGGAATGGAGAGTGTCTTGAAAATAAATTATAAGGCGACTGTCAACAAAAGTTAAACAAGGGTAGTGGATTGTAGTCGAATTAATTCAGGCGAATTAGATTAGGAAATGAAGCAATGAAAGTAGTACACCGATTTTGCTATTTGGGCAACAAAATAGCAGATGACGACCGAAGTAGAGGCAATATAAAACGAAGACTGGCAATAGCAGTAAAAGTACGTCTGAAAAATGGAAATTCGTTACCAACGAGTATAAGTTTAAGTGCATACTTTTATAGCATTTCCTAGTCTCAGGAATTTGTGGGGAGTGTGCTCGATTACAGTAAGCATATTCCGATGGGAGTAGGTTTCAGTAGTTATGCACAGGATAGACTGGCGTGGAGAGCTGAAGCAAAGCAGTCTTCAGACTGAGCATCGTAACAACGGCAACAACTATGTGATATGCAGGAAACACAAGTGCGGTAGGAAAAATTCAAAATCATGAGCAGTCTGTTATATACAAATAAGATTTGAGTAGCGTATGCCAGTAATTATAAAAATACGCACTACCTTGGAAAGTGTTTCGAGTATTGATTTTATACTCAATTTTGATAGTGAAAATTTAACATAATTCCCGTATTTTATTTTATATTCGAGATGAGTGCTTTAGTTCTACGAAAAAAATTTTTGGAAAGGAGTGCTTTAATGCCAAAAGAAATCTTACAATGATACAGCGTAACTCTGTCGAGTACAGTTAGCATAAAATTGATCACAATTGGAATATTTGATCTTACTTCTGAAGTAGTAAACAGAATTTGTGACACAGGAGTATGACCTAAAGATCTACTTAAGGGCGTTCTAGTATCTATATCTACAAAGTGAAACATAAAAGAATGCAAAGACTACAAGACAATTTGTTTTATGACCCATGCTACAAAGACTGTTCGAGAGTTATCCTGAGGAGAACTGAAAAGAAAATTGAGGAAAATACTGGGGTAGGTCAGTTAGGGGTCAAATGGGTAAAGGAAAAGAGATGCCATGGGTTGTCTGGGGATCATTGCTGAAGGAATGATAGAAATGAACAAGGAGGTCTATATCTGTTTTATCGACTGGAAGAAAGCTTTCGATAGTGTCAACTAGAATACTCTGCTGAGAATTTTAAAAGATGGTAGTGCAGACTAGAAAGATAAAATGAAACGTGTACAAAGCAAAAAATGACAGAGTAGGGAATAAGCAGACGGAAGAAAAGAGAAATGGAAGAGGTGGAAAGCAAGGATGCTTACTGTCACCGAAGCTATTTAACATATATGGAGAAGAAGTGATAAGTAACGCTATCGAGGACGTGAGTGGCATTGTAATTGGAGGAGAAAGGTTGAAGAATATAAAATACGCGGATGATGAAGCAATGTTATCGGAATCGGAAGAGGAGCTAAAGTAGGTGTTGAAGAATACTGCACGAGGGACGAAGAGTATGGAATCAAGACAAAAATATAAGAAAGACAAAACTGATGAGAATAAGCAAGAAGGACACTCCAATGAACATACTTTTTGACGGAAAAAAGTTAGAACAAGTAAAGTTCTTTTATGCGTGGGAAGTTTAATGACACTGAACGGAAGCTGTACAGAAGAAATGAGGAAGATACCAATGGCAAAGAGAGCAGTTAAAAAGGTGAAGCAGTTACTGAAATTTAACAGAATTTCGATGGAAGTGAGGAAAATATTTGCTAAATGTTATGTTTGGAACGTAGTGTTATGCAGCAGTGAATCATGGGCAGTTAAAAAGAAAGAAGAAAGATATTTAGAAAGTTTTGAAATGGAGCTATGGAGAAGAATGTTTAAGATGAAGGGGACTGACAAACTTATGAATGAAGAAGTAATGAGAAAAATAGGGGAAGAAAGAAGATTATTGGAAGTGATCAGAAAAGATCTTGGCTATGACATATACTGCTTAAGAATTGTCTGCAACAAAAATTATAGAGGAAAAAGTAGAAGGAATGAGAGGAAGAGGCAGGAAGAGGACTGAAATCATGGGTGACATTAGAAGAGGACGAGCATGCAAGCAGATATTTCGCCTTTGGTCGAATGAAGGCGATATTTTTCTAACAGGAGAGAGAGGTTGTTACCTACGTCTACATCTACATGTATACTCAGCAGACCACAGTGAAGCGCAAGAAAGACCGAACTCGCTATTGTACCAGTTATTATGATTTCTTCCCGTTCCTTTTGGGTACAGAGCGCGGGAAGTCCAAAGTACGTCTAATATTGTCTTTGCGGTTCTTTATATAATGCGGTTCTTTATATAATGCTAGGTTTCTCATTTCATACTGGTTCTTAAACTTTGGAAAAAACTTTCGCGGGATAATTGATTTCTGTCCTCAAGTGTCTGCCAGTTCATGTTTTACAGCAAGCCAATGACATACAGGGGGTCGAACAAACCTGTGAAAATTCGTGATGACTTTCTTCGTATAGGATCAATATACCCAGTCAGATCTAACTATCACGGAACCCGCACACTTGAACATTATTCTAGGATGGGTCCCAGGAGCGTTTTGCAAGTAGTCTCCTTTGTAGACAGACTGCATTTTCGCAGTATGCTACCAGTGGACTGAAATACGCAACATACCTTACCTACCACTGAGGCTATGTGATCATTCCATTTCTCAGCCCCACAGGCTGATAAACGCGATATTTGTATGAGTTTAGTGATTCCAGTAGTAACTCATTCGTAGCGTCGTCATAGCAAGCTGCGAATCATTGCAGCAGTTTGAAATTTTATCAAGATTTGACTGGATATTTGTGTAGCTTTCTTCCGATAGTGGCAACGACCTTGCCGCAGTGGCAACAACACGCCAGATGGCCGAAGTGCTGTCGGGCTTGGCTAGCGCTTGGATGGGTGACCGGCCAGGTCTGTCGAGCGCTGTTGGCAAGCGGGATGTCCTCAGCCCTTGTGATGCCAATTAAGGAACTACTTGGTTCAGAAGTAGCGGTTTCGGGCACGAAAGCTAACAACTGTCGCGTAAGCGGTGTCTGACCACACGCTCCTCAGTATCCCCATCCAGTGACGCCTAACGGCTAAGGATGACATGGCGGCCGGTCGGTGCCGTTGGACGTTCTGGACAGTACTTTGTTATAGGTAATGCATCATCTGCGAAAATCATGAGTTACTATTAACAATGTCAGCCAAGTCATTTAAGTACGGGATAAACAGCAAGAGTCCCAACAAACGTTCCAGGGCACATCTAATGCTACTTCTACATCCATCGATGACTGTCCATGTTATGTCATCCCTACGAAGAAATCCTCACTCTAGTCAAATTTTCGGTTGTGACTCCATGGGACCGTATTTTCACTAATAAGTATAGTGGTGACACTGAGTTATATTGTTACATTCAGTAAAAATTACAGTTGTGATGGCCACTATGAAAAAGAAGTCCTTTTTGTGTTCAAGGGGTGTTTAAAAATATACAAGGTGAATAAAAATTCGTGCACTCGGGCTCTGCAGTGTGATTCCTCAAATATTGGCAATACAAAAATGTCTTTCACAAAATTTTGTTCTGAGCATATTTCGGGCTGTAAATGGACGTTAAAGATGGGATCTCTGGCTACACTTCAATCACGTTTACATTAACTATCTCTGTCAAGATACACAGCAGTGCTGTACAGTTGGTGCAGTGGATAGCGTTTTCGGCTAACATGCTGGAGATTGAGGGCTCGGTTCTGGCTCGAGGTTTATTTGTTTTTATTTGCTAAAAGCAGTCTGCTTGGTAACGGATTAAGACAATCATCACACAGCGAAAAACATGGGTTTTCTATAAAACATACGCAGTTACGTACTACGAACACAGAAATAGAATACAATCGTTTTCATTGGTCAGCTTTTAAAGAAACTTTTTTCATGTCGTGGACGCGAGTTTCACACCATTGCAAATACTAGATTGCAAACTTCTTTTGTATGTACTCCCCCCCCCCCCCTTCAAGTGTCCCATCGATTAATACCAACCATTATTCGTGCCATTTTCAGGTCCATTACATTCCGTCATTCCGTTAGGGCCTTATGTCACCAGTATGGCTAGCAGCATACTTTGCAAACAATTCCGATGGGACCATTGGGGGAGGGAACACAGAAAACAGGTTTTAAACCTAGTAGAGGCAGTGCTGCGAAACAAAGCTGACCAATGAGAACGACTGTACATCCATTTCGTAGTACGTAACTGCAAATGTTTTGTAGTAGACCCGCTGCAGTCGCTGTTTGACGATTAATACGCCAGGTACTTAACCACGTAGACTACTTTTAGGAAATAAAAACAAATAAACCTCGACCCAGAAATGCATGTTAACCCAAACCGTTATCCACTGCACCAACTTTACAGCACTACTCTGCCTCCTGACAGAGATAGTCACCATAAACGGGATTACAGTGTTGCCAGACTGCCAACCTTTGGCGTCCATTTATTGCCCGAAATATGCGCAGGACAAAATTTTGTGAGAGACATTTCTGTATTTCCAGTATATGAGGAATCGTGCTGCGAAGTCAGAGTGCTCGAATTTTTCTTCACCCTGTATAAACAATCAATATCTTGCAGTGATCTCGGCATCGACGACTTTTCTCCGATGTTAGCGAGGTATTTATAGAATTACCGGAGGTCGCTGCGGCACATCTGTGCGGTGGCGTTCGACTCGGAGGTAAACTGGTTTGAATTCTGATGATGGAAAATTTTCACTGCCAGTATCTGGCCGGAAAGGGGAGGAGAGATCGTGGCGTAAATTTCTTGATAACCATTCCTTACACAAATGTTGTGTTTGTTGTTGTGGTCTTCAGTCCTGAGACTGGTTTGATGCAGCTCTCCATGCTAATCTATCCTCTGCAAGCTTCTTCATCTCCCAGTACCTACTACAACCTACATCCTTCTGAATCTGTTTAGTGTATTCATCTCTTGGTCTCCCTCTAAGGTTTTAACCTCCACGCTGCCCTCCAATACTAAATTGGTGATCCCTTGATGTCTCAGAATATGCCCTAACAACCGATCCCTTCTTCTAGTCAAGTTGTACCACAAATTTCTCTTCTCTCCAATTCTATTCAATACCTCCTCATCAGTTATGTGATCTAACCATATAATCTTCAGCATTCTTCTGTAACACCACACTTCGAAAGCTTCTATTCTCTTCTTGTCTAAACTATTTATCGTCCACGTTTCACTTCCATACATGGCTACACTCCATACAAATACTTTCCGAAACGGTTTCCTGACACTTAGATCTATACTCGATGTTAACAAATTCCTCTTCTTCAGAAACGCTTTCCTTGCCATTGCCAGTCTACATTTTATATCTTCTCTACTTCGACCATCATCAGTTATTTCGCTCCCCAAATAGCAAAACTCATTTACTACTTTAAGCTTCTCATTTCCTAATTTAATTCCTTCAGCATCACCCGACTTAATTCGACAACCCCCCTGCGGGTTCGGGGGTTAGAATAGGCCCGTGGTATTCCTGCCTGTCGTAAGAGGCGACTAAAAGGAGTCTCAAACGTTTCGGCCTTATGTGATGGTCCCCTGTCGGGTTTGACCTCCATATCTCAAAATTTTTCCGAAGAGCGAGCCGATTGGGGAAGGGCGCCTTACTTGGTGCATTGTGTCCGTGTTGTGTTGAGAACTTTCGCCATCTTATTCGTCGTTGCATTGCAGTCTTGCCCGCTCTCCATCTCTTGGGCATCGATGCGCCCCTGCGTGCACTTTCTGCCAAGCACTGTGCAGGGCCGTTTTCTGCACTGACGACGCCCATGGACCACATGTCACCTAACATCCAGCACGGTAGCCAGTCCGTTGTGGTGGGGCCGCCATGTACCCTCTTGGTTGTAGCCCCCTGACAACACAGGGATCGCTCTACTGATGCCTGCGCCGTTCACTCCCCACGTATGCCAAGGAGTAGATGCCCATCTCCCTGGGGCATCAGGACTCCCGGCAATGGCCATCCTGCCAGGTGGCTATTGCTGTGGCTGGGTGGCGCCCGTGGGGAGGGCCCTTGGTCGGAGTAGGTGGCATCAGGGCGGATGCCCCGCAATGAAGCGTGGTACATCATCTCTCGCTGGCGGCCAGCCGCCAGCAGTCTCTAAGCGTTCTCGGGCTCAATTTAATGCTCAGAAGTACGATCCGAAAACGTTCCCTTCCCTGGCCACGCCGTGGGAAGAGCGCAAGTCGCAGGATGGAGTTAACAGTTATTCGCCCCGATTCTTAGTTTGCACGCGAGCTGATGGGGAGTCTTTTCTCTCCACAAAGCCTCAGTTCTTCGTCGAGCATTTAGAGGACAAGTTTGGGGAGGTGGAGGGCTTGTCTAAAATGCGCTCTGGGTCAGTACTGATACAAACGGCATCCTCCGCCCAGTCCCGCAGGTTACTTGCTTGTGACAAGTTGGGGGATGTTAACGTTTCTATTACACCACATAAGAGTTTAAATATGGTCCAGGGTGTTATTTTCCATAGGGATCTCCTTTTGCAGTCTGATGACGAGCTGCGTGCCAACTTAGAACGTAGAGGTGTTCATTTCGTCCGGCGCGTTCATCGGGGTCCGAGGGACAATCAGGTTGCTACCGGTGCCTTCATCTTGGCCTTCGAGGGTGATACGTTACCGGAAAAGGTCAAGGTGATGGTCTACCGATGTGACGTCAAGCCCTATATCCCTCCCCCGATGCGGTGCTTCAAGTGCTGGAAGTTCAGCCATATGTCTTCCCGCTGCACTTCCAGCCTCACATGTCGAGATTGCGGACGCCCGTCTCATCCCGATACTCCATGTGCCCCGCCTCCCATCTGCGTCAACTGCGGGGAGCACCATTCACCTTGCTCGCCTGACTGCAAAGTCCTTCAGAAAGAGCGCAAAATCATGGAATATAAGACCCTGGACCGGCTGACCTATACTGAGGCCAAACGGAAATATGACAGACTCCATCCTGTGAGAATGACATCTTCGTATGCAGCTGCTACAACAACTGTGCTAGCTCCATCAGTTTCGAGACTTCCAGCCAGCTCGATAAGCAGTACGACTCCTTCTGCCCCCTTGCCCGTGGGGGGCTCTCCCCAACCGGTTGCTCCTGCACCACCTACCTCAGGAGCAACCTCCTCCCACCCGTCGGGGACGTCCGTCCCCGCTTCTCAGCCAGAGAAGCGTCTAACTTCTTCGGCTACTCTCGCCCGTAAGAGTTCCCTTGGGACCCTCCCTTCCCAGGGTTCCACCAGCGGGAAGGATGACGGCCACCAGTGGCATAAGTCCTCACCAGCAGCCAGGCGTAGGGCTTCACGATCCTCCTCTGTCCCGGAGACTGAATCGGTGAAGCCTTCCCAGCCAGTGAAACCCAAGGTTCAGCGAGAGAAGTCCAAGAGAAAGACCTCTAAGGCTAAAGAACTTGCGGTGGCACCAACCCCACCGCACCTTTCGCGCTCTGCGTCTGAGGATGAAGTCGAGATTCTAGCGTCCGCTGAGGACCTTGATCTCGCTGGTCCCTCAGACGCCATGGATGCCTCTCGTACGGGTACTGAATCGGTGGCAGTGAGTGAACAAGCGGCGTAAATTGCCTTCCCAGTCCTTTCACGCCTTTCTCAGCCATGGACAATACCATCCTCCAGTGGAACTGCGGCGGTTTTTTCCACCATTTAGCTGAGCTCCGCCAACTTCTCAGCCTTCGCCCTTTCTTCTGCATTGCTCTCCAGGAAACTTGGTTTCCAGCGATGCGAACCCCCGCCCTCCGTGGCTATCGGGGTTATTACAAGAACCGAGCAGCTTATGAAAGGGTGTCTGGTGGCGTCTGCATATATGTCCTTCACACTCTGCACAGCGAGTCTGTCCCTCTCCAGACGCCTTTAGAGGCTGTCGCTGTACGCGTGTGGACGCCACAGGCTGTTACCGTCTGCAGTCTTTACATTCCACCGGATGGTGATGTCTCGCAGCATGTCCTGGCTGCACTGGTCGCCCAATTGCCGCCACCTTTCTTGCTATTGGGCGACTTCAACGCTCATAACCCTCTGTGGGGTGGGTCAGTGGCAACAGGTCGAGGCGCCATCGTTGAGCATTTATTGTCGCAGCTCGATCTCTCGGTGTTAAATGATGGTGCCTTCACACACTTCAGTGTGGCGCATGGCACCTACTCCGCCATTGACCTTTCAATCTGTAGCCATAGCCTCTTACCGTCTGTCCAATGCAGTGTGCATGACGACCTGTGTGGTAGTGACCATTTTCCGATCTTTTTGTCACTACCACAGCGCCACTCTTCTGGGCGCCCTAGCAGATGGGCTATGAATAAGGCTGACTGGGACTTGTTCTCCTCCACTGCCGCTTTTGAGCCTCTCTCTACCGATGACATTGATGCGGTGGTTCAATCGGTCACCACCGGCATCGTTACTGCCGCCGAATCTGCCATTCCCCATTCCTGTGGGTCCCCTCGGCGGAAGGCTGTGCCTTGGTGGTCGCCTGAGATCGCTGAAGCGATTAAAGATCGCCGGCGGGCGCTCCAGCGTCACAAGCGACACCCCTCCCTCGACCACCTTATCGCCTTCAAACGGCTGCGTGCGCGGGCCCGCCTCCTTATCCGCCAAGGCAAGAAGGAGTGCTGGGAGCGGTATGTGTCCACCATTGGCCTCCATGTCACTCCCTCGCAGGTCTGGGCCAAGATTCGACGCGTCTACGGCTATCGGCCACCTGCCAGCGTCCCTGCGCTCTCACTGAATGGAGCAGTTTGTACTGACTCCGACGTCATTGCCAATCGCTTAGCAGAGCATTTTGCTATGAGTTCCGCTTCTGCGAATTACCCCCAGGCCTTCCGCTCCATTAAAGAGCGGATGGAACGTCGGAGCCTTTCGTT
Source organism: Schistocerca serialis cubense (assembly GCF_023864345.2). Taxonomy (NCBI): domain Eukaryota; kingdom Metazoa; phylum Arthropoda; class Insecta; order Orthoptera; family Acrididae; genus Schistocerca; species Schistocerca serialis. Next base: position 405,265,697 of record NC_064645.1, read on the forward strand.
TCGCACCAACCACCCGGAATCTTACAATGCTCCATTCAGTGAGTGGGAATTTCGCAGTGCCCTAGCTGCTTGCCCTGATACCGCTCCTGGGCCAGATGGCATCCACTGTCAGATGCTGAAACACCTTTCAGTGGACTGCCAGCGGCGCCTTCTCGATCTTTACAACCGTCTTTGGGTCGAGGGGGAGTTTCCGTCGCAATGGCGGGAAGGCATTGTCATCCCCGTTTTGAAACCTGGAAAGAACCCTCTGGAGGTGGACAGCTACCGTCCCATTAGCCTCACCAACGTTCTTTGCAAGTTGCTTGAACGGATGGTGAGCCGGCGCTTGCATTGGGTACTGGAGTCTCGGGGCCTTCTGGCTCCATCTCAGGGTGGGTTCCGTAAAGGCCGCTCCGCCGCCGACAATCTGGTGAGCCTGGAGTCGGCCATCCGTACTGCCTTTTCCCGCCGTCAGCACCTGGTCGCTGTCTTTTTCGACATGCGGAAGGCGTACGATACGACGTGGCGTCATCACATTCTTTCTACGCTTCATGGATGGGGTCTTCGGGGTCCTCTGCCGATTTTTATCCGCAATTTTCTGTCGTGTCGTACCTTCCGCGTGCAAGTCGCGGCCTCGTATAGTTCCTCCCACGTCCAGGAGAACGGTGTGCCACAGGGCTCTGTTTTAAGTGTCTGTCTGTTTTTAATAGCCATTAACGGGCTTGCTGCGGCCGTGGGAAATTCTGTCTCCGCTTCCCTGTATGCTGACGACTTCTGCCTTTATTACAGCTCTACTGGCATTGCAGCTGTTGAACGTCAGCTACAGGGCGCTATCCGTAAGGCGCAGTCTTGGGCTGTAGCGCATGGGTTTCAGTTTTCGGCAGCCAAGACCTGCGTTATGCATTTCTGCCGGTGCCGAACAGTCCATCCTGAGCCGCGGCTTTATCTTGCCGACGAACTCCTTGCTGTGGTGGAGACCCACAGGTTTTTGGGGGTGGTTTTCGATGCCCGGTTGACTTGGCTGCCTCATATCCGGCAGCTGAAACAGACGTGTTGGCGGCATCTAAACGCTCTGAGATGCTTGAGCAACACCCACTGGGGCGCCGACCGCTCTACACTGTTGCGGCTCTACCAGGCGTTAATCCAGTCCCGTCTGGATTATGGGAGCCTGGCTTATGGCTCAGCATCCCCATCTGCGTTACGGGTGCTGGACCCGATTCTCCACAGCGGGATACGCCTTGCCACTGGTGCTTTCCGCACCAGCCCTGTGGACAGCGTACTAGTGGAGGCAGGTGTACCTCCACTGCGGTTCCGACGCCAACGTTTGCTGGCCGCTTATGCTGCCCATTTTCTAAGCTCGCCCGGGCATCCAAACTATCGTCTCCTGTTCCCGCGGTCGGTCGTCCGTATGCCAGAACGTCGGCCCCGGTCTGGTTGTACAATAGCGGTCCGCGTTAAGGAGCTTCTCTCTGGGCTCCAGGGTTTCACTGTTCCACCTCCTTTCCGGGCTACTTTGCATACACCCCCATGGTGTGTTCGTCGCCCTAGCCTTCGGCTCGACTTGGCACAGGGCCCTAAGGACTCAGTCCCTCAAGAGGCCTTCCGCCGCCGCTTTTATTCCATCCTGGCCACGTATCAGGGCTCTGGTGTTGTTTACACTGACGGTTCGATGGTTGCTGGTCGTGTCGGATATGCGCTCACTCTAGGGGACCTTTCCGAACAACGTTCCTTGCCGGATGGCTGCAGCGTTTACACTGCTGAACTGGTCGCCATCTTTCGTGCCCTAGAGTATATCCGCTCCTGCTCAGGTGCGTCCTTCGTTATCTGTAGCGATTCCCTGAGCGGTTTACGAGCTCTCGACCAGTGTTTCCCTCGTTCTCGTTTCGTGATGGCTATCCACGAGTCTCTGCATACTCTCGCCTGTTGCGGCCGCTCTGTGGTCTTTGTGTGGACCCCCGGTCATGTCGGTATCCTGGGTAACGAACATGTTGACCGCCTGGCGAAAGAGGCCACCAGCAAGCCATCTCTGGACGTTGGCCTCCCAGAGACTGATTTGCGGGCAGTCTTCCGCCGCAAAATCTTGGCGCTATGGGACGATGAAAGGCGCAAACTGCCAATGCGCAATAAACTCCGTGCTGTCAAGGAGACGACGGCTGTGTGGCGGTCATCCCTGCGAGCCACTCGCAGGGACTCAGTAGTTCTTTGCCGGCTCCGCATTGGCCACTCCCGGCTGACACACAGTTATTTACTGCGCCGGGAGGACCCTCCTCTATGTCGCTGTGGGGCAGCTTTGACAGTGGCCCACATTTTGCTGGCCTGCCCCCTTTTAGCAGTGGTCAGGCAGACATTTGCGCTGCCTGCTACGCTCCCTGCCCTTTTAACAGACGACTCCACTATGGCTGACTTAGTTTTACGTTTTATTCGGGCAGGGGGATTTTATCATTTACTCTGAGTGTTTCTGTTGTATTTTATTGTTTTGTGTTGATTCTGGCCTTTGGCCTATGGTTTTACACTGATTTTTTAATGTGTTTCTAAGTGGCTGGCCTTTCCTTTTTTATGTCTATGGTCGGCCAACCACCGTCACACTCTGTGTGGTTTTAGTTTGTTTTGTCTTGTCTTTGTCTCAGTATCCCTTGTTCTGTATCGTCTGTGATATCTTCTGTTCCTTGTTTTTATTCTCTGTGGGTGTTCTTTGTCTTTGGAAAAAGGGACCGATGGCCATGGCAGTCTGGTCCCTTTAATCCCCCAAACCAACCAACCAATTCGACAACATTCCATTATCCTCGTTTTGCTTTTGTTGATGTTCATCTTATATCCTCCTTTCAAGACACTGTCCATTCCGTTCAGCTGTTCTTCCAGGTCCTTTGATGTCTCTGACAGAATTACAATGTCATCGGCGAACCTCAAAGTTTTTATCTCTTCTCCATGAATTTTAATTTCTACTTCGAATTTTTCATTTGTTTCCTTTACTGCTTGCTCAATATACAGATTGAATAACGTCAGGGATAGGCTACAACCCTGTCTCACTCCCTTCCCAACCACTGCTTTCCTTTCATGCCCCTCGACTCTTATAACTGCCTTCTGGTTTCTGTACAAATTGTAAATAGCCTTTTGCTCCCTGTGTTTTACCCCTGCCACCTTCAGAATTTGAAAGAGTATTCCAGTCAACATTGTCAAAAGCTTTCTGTAAGTCTGCGAATGCTAGAAACGTAGTTTTGCCTTTCCTTAATCTATTTTCTAAGATAAGTCGTAGGGTCAGTATTGCCTCACGTGTTCCAACATTTCTACGGAATCCAAACTGATCTTCCCCGAGGTCGGCTCCTACCAATTTTTTCCATTCGTCTGTAAAGAATTTGTGTTAATATTTTGCAGCCGTGACTTAATATACTGATAGTTCGATAATTTTCACATCTGTAAACCCCTGCTTTCTTTGGGATTGGAATTATTATATTCTTCTTGAAGTCTGAGGGAATTTCGCCTGTCTCATACATCTTGCTAACTAGATAGTAGAGTTTTGTTAGGCCTGGCTCTCCCATGGCTGTCAGTAGCTCTAATGGAATGTTGTCTACTCCCGGTGCCTTGTTTCGACTTAGGCCTGTCAGTGCTCTGTCAAACTCTTCACGCAGTATCCCATCTCCCATTTCATCTTCATCTACCTCCTCTTCCATTTCCATAATATTGTTCTTAAGAACATGGCCGTTGTATAGACCCCCTATATACTCCTTCCACTTTCCTGCTTTCCCTTCTTCGCTTAGAATTGGGTTTCCATCCGAGCTCTTGATATTCATTCAAGTGGTTCTCTTTTCTCCAAAGGTCTCTTTAATTATCCTGTAGGCTGTAGTTATAAGAGTCGAGGGGCATGAAAGGGAAGCAGTGGTTGGGAAGGGAGTGAGACAGGGTTGTAGCCCATCCCCGATGTTATTCAGTATGTATATTGAGCAAGCAGTAAAGGAAACAAAAGAAAAATTCAGAGTAGGAATTAAAATCCATGGAGAAGAAATAAAAAACTTTGAGGTTCGCTGATGACATTGTAATTCTGTCAGAGACAGCAAAGGACCTGGAAGAACAGCTGAACGGACAGTGTCTTGAAAGGAGGATATAAGATGAACATGAACAAAAGCAAAACGAGGATAATGAATGAAGTCGAATTAAATCGAGTGATGCTGCAGGAATTGGATTAGGAAATGAGACGTTTAAAGTAGTAAATGAGTTTTGCTATTTGGGGAGCAAAATAACTGATGATGTTCGAAGTAGAGAAGATATAAAATGTAGACTGGAAATGGCAAGGAAAACGTTTCTGAAGAAGAGAAATTTGTTAACATCGAGTATAGATTTAAGTGTCAGGAAGTCGTTTCTGAAAGTATTTGTATGGAGTGTAGCCATGTATGGAAGTGAAACGTGGACGATAAATAGATTGGACAAGAAGAGAATAGAAGCTTTCGAAATGTGGTGCTACAGAAGAATGCTGAAGATTAGATGGGTAGATCACGTAACTAATGAGGAGGTATTGAGTAGAATTGCGGAGAAGAGGAGTTTGTGGCACAACTTGAGTAGAAGAAAGGATCGGTTGGTAGGGCATATTCTGAGGCATCAAGGGATCGCAAGTTTAGTTTTGGAGGGCAGCGTGGAGGTTTCGTAGAGGGAGACCAAGAGATGAATACACTAAACAGATTCAGAAGGATGTAGGTTGCAGTAGGTACTGGGAGATGAAGAAGCTAGCACAGGATAGAGTAGCATGGAGAGCTGCATCAAACCAGTCTCTGGACTAAAGACCACAACAGCAGCAACATCAAATATCCTTCCGGCTCTGGTGTCGGAACCTTTGTAACGTTGTCCGGTACGTGGCTGGGCCGCCAGACGGACCCTGGTGCCGGTCGTTGTTTGCCCGCAGATCGACCCCGCGAGGCCGCCTGCTGGATCGACCGCCGCTCTGGCCTTTCGCCGTCGTATCGACGCTGAGCGCCCCGGGCTTCCTCGAGTGCCTGCGTCCAAACCGCGTGGGCAGCGGAGGCGCGCATACCGCGCCGTGGCACATCTCGCCCCGTATCCAGTGTCACTGACCGGGCATCCACCGCACTGTGCTGGGTCGCTGTCACCCACTCACATAACGCCTCCAGATGCTAAACCAGACGAGCTTAGATAGTAGTTAAGAAGTGGGATTGGCACTCGGAGCAGTAGGATTCAGTTAAGAATGAATAAGAAAGCTAATGGTCTGTTACGACGTGTTGATCACAATTTGAATTATCGCCTAAAAAAATCAAGTTATGTAATTTATTTTTGCCGTGTGATTCTTCAGTTTCTCCCGGCGTATTTCTTGCTAGAACAGTCCACGTGTGTACTGCCGGTCCATAGTGTCCAACGGGCACAGTATTTCGGTGATCAAGCATTTCGCCATCGTCAGGTGCGCTGATGATGGCGACATGTCTGATCGCCGAGATATTGTTTCCGTTGGACACTATGGACCGGCAGTACACCCGTGGACTGTTCGAGTATTTTTTGTCGTGTTTTCAGGTACAAGTCTGCAGTCGTACACTTCTCAGAAAAAGTCTGGAATACTATCGTGAAATGTAATCTACGATACCAGAGGTCTCGTTGACCTAGGCACATCATGCATTATCCAGTTAGAACACATATAGTAGACGGTATTTACTATTGGCTTGCTTTGTGGCCGTTTCCCAGTCATGTAAACACACCGATGCCATAGCGGCATTCCGCGAGCAGTGCGGTATCAACAACAGCTTCGTTCAGTTTGTGTTCAGCACTGCAGTAACATGCCACATAGAGGCATACGATCTTTGATAGTCACGATAGTGGCTTTACTTTCAGCAGGTCATACACAGCAAGATGTTGCCGATTGGCTACACGTCACTCAAAGTGGTGTGTCTAAGGTGTGGAGAAAGTACAGAGAGACGGGAAATGTGAACGATAGACCTCGTAATGCTCGTTCTCGTATGCGGAAACTGGTTAACGCAATAAATTAAACATATGCAAAGTAGTACTTTTTATTTATTATTATCGTCTGAGATACAGTCCCTTGCTGAAACGTTGAAAGTCGTGGGCGTATTTGCACTTGTGGAGTTTGCAACGCCTGGCCGCTACGAATGTCATTATGGTGCTGGTACTACCTGTAACCTATAAAGCTCTTATTTAGAACGAGACCTCCAAGAGGTCCTACAGACGATTGTAGGGCCCTACAGACGTGAAGTCGATGACAACTTCATTCTAATCTATGGCAAGGCAAGACCGCACCGTACTCTAGCAGTATGCCTACTGTCGACTCGCAGGTGCCCATGAGTTGCCACAAATATTGGAAATTACTTCTCCCGGGAAGCACGGATTCACATCTCTGACAAAACAGTGCGTAGAAGATTGCATCAAGGTGATCTCCATTCCAGAAGACCAATGGGAAGTTTTACACTAAACCAACGGAACCGACGCAGTCGAAGGCCCTGGCCTCTTGCATATCAGCACTGGACCATTGCAAAATGGAGTTATCTCAAGTGTTAGGGTTTCGAGAAGCGCTAGACGACACCGGGAACGCCGATACGTTCAGGAAGCTCATCCGTTTGCAGCTGGAAGTGTAATGTTCTGGACGGCAATCGTGGTGGGACGGCAGACCCCTCTAATTCCCACCTAAGGCAATTTGACAGGGCGCAGTCACCTCCACGAGGTCCTACAAACGATTGTAAGGCCCTACAGTCAATGACAACTTCATTCTAGTCTATGACAAGGCAAGATCGCACCGTACTCTAGCGGTATCACGGTTTCTTCAGAGACGCAACATCAACGGAATGCATCGGCCAGCACAGTCCCCACAAATGAATGAATTTAGCCTGCATTTGACCTGCTGAAGGTAGTCATTGCACAGCGTCCGAATCCACCTGACAATCTTCAGGACCTCATTGAAGCTGCCATTGAGGAGTGCGACTTCATACCTCAAGACAGACTTGATTTTCACATCCAGAACATGTTTCGCAAAATGGAAGAACTAATCCGTATACGGGGAGGAGATACTCGCTATTAAACACTGACGATCATCGCCATGAGATGAAGATTTTCACTGTTTTTTTTTTTTTACGGTGTACACTTAAGAGAGGTCCTGCTGTTTTGTAATGATTTTTTGTAACTAACCAAAATAGTTCTTGTTGTCAGAAGGAATTATGTTTATTTTGTTAAAAATGTATTGTACAAACCTCAATGGGTGTAATATGAGAAGTCATTGTAGTAAGATTAGATCAGATTCACTTTTCGTTCTTGGTTGAATGTTTTGTACATTACGGATGAACCACACATAACACTGGTGTAATATTCTACAATGTTTATTGTTTGTTACACGAACCGATTTGCGGTTTTTACACCACCACCAGTACAAAGATAAGTAAGTGGTGTAGTGAAATTTGGTTGGATCAAAAATTTTAAACTAGTGCATATGCTGACTATCTCCATTTCCAGAGATGAAAATATTAATGTTAGGATAGGAATAAAACAAGCGCAAATGCGATGTAAGATTATTTAACTATAATAAAATGTGTGACACATTAACTAATGATTCAAATGTGTGTGAAATCTTATGGGACTTAACTGCTAAGGCCATCAGTCCCTAAGCTTACACACTACTTAATCTAAATTATGCTAAGGACAAACACACACACCCATGGCCGAGTGAGGACTCGAACCTCCGCCGGGACCAGCCGCACGGTCCATGACTGCAGCGCCTGAGACCGCTCGGCTAATCCCGCGCGGCTTAACTAATGAACTGTAGACAAATTACAGCAGTTGCACATAGAAAAACATAATCGAACAATAAGCTTTGGTGACATATTCCAAAGAAATGGCTGAACAAAATAATCTCGTCTCCAATAGATAGTAAATTACAAACAGATGATGTATATTAGTGATATTAAGCAGGTGAGTGATGCCACTGTGATTATGCAGAGTAAAATTTTTTTAACAAAACAAGAGAAATTATAGTAACTGAAATAAAGGAATGGAGTAAGAGAGGTAATTTACACATGGCCGGGATAGGAATTTTGAGTGGTATTTGCAGGCAATTCTCAGCATCAAGTGACCCATAACATGTTACTTTTCATTCCATGATGTTGTTGTTGTTGTTGTTGTGGTCTTCAGAGACTGGTTTGATGCAGCTCTCCATGCTACTCTATCCTATGCAAGCTTCTTCATCTCCCAGTATCTACTGCAACCTACATCCTTCTGAATCTGCTTAGTGTATTCATCTCTTGGTCTCCCTCTACGATTTTTACCATCCACGCTGCCCTTCAATACCAAATTGGTGATCCCTAGATGCCTCAGATCATCTCGTACCAACCGATCCCTTCTTCTAGACAAGTTGTGCCACAAACTCCTCTTCTCCCCAATTCTAATAAATACCTCGTCATTAGTTATGTGATCTACCCATCTAATCTTCAGCATTCTTCTGTAGCACCACACTTCGAAAGCTTCTATTCTCTTCTTGTCTAAACTATTTATCGTCAAATGTTTCGCTTCCATACATGGCTACACTCCATACAAATACTTTCAGAAACGACTTCCTGACATTGAAATCTATACTCGATGTTAGCAAATTTCTCTTCTTCAGAAACCAATAGATTGCGGTCAGAGTCCACATCTGCCTCTGGAAATGTCTTATAATTTTAAACCTGGTTCCTATATCTCTGTCTTACCATTACACAATCCATCTGAAACCTTCCAATATCTCCAGGCCTCTTCCATGTATACAACCTTCTTTCTTGGTTCTTGAACCAAGTGCTAGCTATGATTAAGTCACGCTCTGTGCAAAATTCTACCAGGCGGCTTCCTCTTTCATTTCTTACCCCCATTCCATATTCACTTACTACGTTACATTCTCTTCCTTTCCCTACTATCGAATTCCGTCACCAATGACTATTAAATTTTCGTCTCCCTTCAGTAGCTGAATAATTTCTTTTATCTCATCATACATTTCATCAATCTCTTCGTCATCTGCGGATCTAGTTGGCATATAAACTTGTACTACTTTGGTAGGCGTGGACTTCGTATCTATGTTGGCCACAATAATGCGTTCACTATGCTGTTTGTAGTAGCTTACCCGCATTCCTATTTTTTAATCATTATTAAACCTACTCCTGCATTACCCCTATTTGATTTTGTATTTATAACCCTGTATTCACCTGACCAGAAGTCTTGTTCCTCCTGCCACCGAACTTCACTAATTCCCACTATACCTAACTTTAACCTATCCATTTCCCTTTTTAAATTTTCTAACCTACCTGCCCGATTAAGGGATCTGGGATCTGACATTCCACCCTCTGATCCGTAGAACACCAGTTTTCTTTCTCCTGATAACGACGTCCTCTTGAGCAGTCCCCGCACGGAGATCCGAATTGGGGACTATTTTACGTCCGGAATATTTTACCCAAGAGGACGTCATCATCATTTAACCATACAGTAAAGCTGCATGCCTTCGCGAAAATTACGGCTATAGTTTCCTCTTGCTTTCAGCCCTTCACAGTACCAGCACAGCAAGGCGTTGGTTAGTGTTACAAGGCCGGATCAGTCAATCATCCAGACTGTTGCCCCTGCAACTACTGAAAAGGCTGCAGGAACCACAAATTTGTCTGGCCTCTCAATAGATACCCCTGCATTGTGGTTGCACCTACGGTCCGGCTATTTGTATCGCTGAGGCACACAAGCCTCCCCACCAACGGCAAGGTGCATGGTTCATTGGGGGGGGGGGGGCATTCCATGATACGTCACCTATCATCCAATCCATGAGTGAAGCCAACTTCGGAATGGAATTAAACGCCATCAAACAAATGGCATCAAACAATGGCTATCTCCCTACCTTAGTGGACCCCATAACGCACAAAATGCAGAAACAACAAGTGTACTCTCTTCATTACCCTACCCTTAAAACTATCTTAAGAATGCAGTAAACGATGCACCATTCAAGAAAGCCTAAATCCAGGAATGTAAAAACATCATTTTATGTGCAAGACACTGTTGGACAGCACTTCAGCTTTGGAAAAAAGGGGAATATATAAAATTACTTGTAACTATGGCAAATTCTATGCAGTTCAGTCTGGCAAGGCAATATGTACGTGGTTGAAGGAACACCACAGAAGTTGGAAACTTATAAAAGGAGACTCTACTTATGCAGACCATCTGCTTAAAGAAGGCCATAGTTATAGGATGAAACATGAAATATTACACCGCATCCACAAAGCACAGAAGGTGAAGTGTCTTGAAATTATGGAAATCAATAAACACATGTCCATCAACCCAAACCTAATACTGAATGACCAGACACGGCTCTCTCGCTCACCTCTTCTAATTGCAAATACTACTCATAATCCCATCAAGGTCATGTTGTAAATTACCATTCTTATGCATATGCTCCATGTCCTTTAATTCAGTTGTTACAACTTCTCTTATTGTGTTAAAAATTTTTTACTCTGTATAATCACAGTGGCATCACTCTCCTGCTTAATATCAATGTTGTATCTCATCTGTTCGTAATTTATATTCTATTAAAGACAAGATTATTTTATTCGAACATATCTTTCGAATATGTCACCAAAACTTATTGTTCAATTATGTTCTTCAATGTAAAACTGTTGTAATTTGTCTATACTTCATTAGTTAATGTGCCACATGTTTTATCTTAGTTAAATAATCTTACGTCGGTATTACACTGAAATAACCTGGCTTGTTTTCTTCCTATTCTAACATCAACATTTTCATCTCTAGAAATGAAGGTACTCTGTACATGCACTAGTTTAAATCTTTGATCTTATAAAATTTCACTACATCACATACTTATTTTTGTACCTGATGATGCTGTAACAGACGAAAACCGGTTCGTGTAACAAATAATAAATATTGTAGAATATTACACCAGTGTTGTATGTGTTTCATTCATAATAAACATTGTAATATTCCAAGATTTTGTTGAAGTGTGTACACTGAAATCCCCATACCACAATACCGTAGAACACGAGTACAAGAGTCAAAACAAAATGGAGGAGCATGTTAATAAAGCGGAGTCTCGTATGGTAATTCGTTTCTATACTAAGGAGCAAAACTAACCTAAGTTTTGCATGATCTGTCACTATTAAGTAACATGTCACGATGAAATTTGGACCATATATGCAGAAGATAATTGAGTGAGTAGCAATGAGACAAACATAAATTACTTTTTTGTTCAAAGACAATAACACACTGAAGCCAGTGCGATTCATGACGGCCCCCTGGGCATTACAACATGGAGGAAATTGTCCTTAACAGAGAGTGTGATCACCATGGACGAAAGTGCACGTTCTGCAACATGTTCCCACGCTGGCGACAAGGTTCATAAGGAGTTCTTGTGGAAGGGTTTCTCATTCCTCTGCCAGCGATGTTGACAACTGCTGGACGGTCGCTGGTGTAGTTGGACGTGCTGTGATACCTCTGTTAGTTAGTTAGTTGTTTGGTTGCATGTTCTATTGATCAGTCGCACGGTACGGTGGCCGTATGATGTGGAACGTGTCAAGTGCACAAGAAATACACATGTGAAACAAGATTTTTTAATACATATGTATTACAATACAGAGTTAACGATTAATATTTCTATTATTTACCCCATTCCCTTAAATGGCACAAAATGCACATTACTACATTTATAGATTTATTTATTCCTATTCAAGAATTCATCTATGGTGTAGAAGGAGTTGTCGAGGAGATATGATTTCAATTTATTTCTGAAGCCATTACTACTGTCTGTCAGACATTTTATTTCATCCGATAATTTGTCGAAAATTTTTATAGCAGCATATTTTACCCCATTCTGTGCCAAAGATGGGTTGAGTAAAGGATAGTATAAGTCTTTCTTTTTTCTGGTATTATAATCATGAATGTCATTGTTGTTTTTGAACTGGTCCATGTTGTTGAGAACAAACTTCATTACTGAGTAAATGTACTGTGAGGCTGTTGTAAGAATTCCCAATCTTTTAAAAAGATGCCTACAAGATGTGCGACTATGAACACCACACATTATTCTAACCACTTTCTTTTGAGCGGTGAATAATTTTTCTCTAAATTTTGAGTTACCCCAAAATATTATTCTGTATGACATCAGAGAGTGAAAGTATGCAAAGTATGTTAGATTACTAATTTCTGTATCCTCAAAATCAGAAATTATTCTGAGTGCCAAAGTTGCTGAACCTAGTTGCATTAGAAGATCCAAAATATGAATTTTCCCATTACGATTCTCATCTATGTGTACAACCAAAAACTTAGTATGCTCTACTCTGTCTACTGACTTCTGTTGATGTGTTATATTTTTTGAAGGAACTGCACTTTTTGCAGCAGAAAGTTGGATCTGCTGTGTTTTTTCAAAGTTTAGAGCAAGCCCATTTGCAGAAAACCAATTAATGACTTTTCCAAAGAGCTTATTTGTATCATTTTCAATTGGAGTTTCTTGCACTGGATTAATAATGATGCTTGTATCATCAGCAAACACTTTCAGTTCAGCTTCCTGTTTCAGATAGGGAGGTCGTTCACATATATCAAGAACAGAAGGGGACCCATGATTGAACCCTATGGAACACCTAGTTAGATGAGGTGTTCAACGCATCCCTCACGTTCTCGAAGGGATTGAAGTTGGGGAAACGTGCAGGCCAGTCCAATCGCCAAATATCCTCTCCTTAAAAGAGCTCCTACACGTGCGCAGTTCGAAGAGGTCGATCATTATCATCCATAACAATCAAATCGGAGTCGAATGCACTACTGAAAAGATGCAGATGGGGAAGGAGTACAGTTTGCCAATAACGTTAACTGGTGAATATGCCGTGTTCAGAGATTTGGAGGTCAGTGCAACAATGCAAAATATGCCGCCCTCCTTCCCCCCCCCCCCTCCCCCCCTCTTTCCCGTCCACAGACACACATTGTAATACTTGGGCTATCAACAAAACGATCACGTTCGAGAATGTCCCTAGATCCATTGCGTGTCCGCATCTTTCGCCTATGACGGTACGTCCACAATTATGTCGAACATGACCATTTTGGTGGCCCAAGTGTTATGGTATAGGGAAGGCATACTGTTGCATGTTCCCTGGTGGTCACACACCCTATTAGCAACCATGTCCTACCCTTTATAAGGTCCAGGAGACCGTCATTAATCACTCTGACTTCAGTGTAGTTATTGTAATTTCTGTTGATCTCACCATGTATTTCTTTCTGTTAGCTTCTGTTCCATACTGTAGCAGTTCTTTCTATGTGTGGTCCAAATTTCATTGAGATATGTTGCTTGGCAGTGTCACATCATGAGGGAATTTCTTTCGTCCTTAAGTTTTGCACACGAATGTATATTTAAAGGGAAATCTATGTTGAGTTGGCGGAAGTTTACGGCAACAGTGCACTATCATATGACACTGTGGTTGGTCGGCACAGATACTTGCAGTGTGGTCAAACAAGTTTGACTGAAAAAGAAAGAAGTGGTGGACCACCTCTCATTTAAGAACCCGGAATCGCCAGACGAATGGAGATCTAATGCTCGGGCATATCGCAATCGAGGTGACTGTGCAAAGAGTTCAAATCAGCTTTCAGCATCTCTCATGATCCACTGTATATGACAAAGGTCATCGGCCGCTAGGTTCTGCGACAGCTGATATACGTTAAAAAACACTTGCCGAACCGAGGCAGCAGTGGAAATGTCGCAACTCTGTCAGACCAATCCAGATGACATCGTTAGGCGCTTATCATCATGCACGAATGTTGCGTGTATCACTAAGATGCCGAGAGAGTGGAGCAAGGCAAGCATTGGAAACATGTGGATTTACTACCACCGAAAAAAGGTAAAAACACAGCCACCATCGAGTACGGTTGGGCTAACACATTATGCCCATAAGATGCAAACCATCACAGGAGCATGCAAACAAAATCTTCTGACGAAGTCTGTGCAGTCGTGAAGACGAAGAGTCTCAGGGACCTAACCAAGGAGGTGTATTTGCGAACTCCGGTATGAAGCGGCTGGCGCAGGAGCAGAAGTAATGGCGGCAGGCCTCGAACCAAAAGTTTGTGAGGCGGCATGAAACACGTCCGTTTGTTAAACAGAAAATTCACAGGTAGATTAGACACGAAGTAAAATCACAGTTATCGAAAACTAATCCAGAGTGATTTTTCGCAGTAAATAAGGAAGAGTCCGACCTGAACATAAACCTAATTCAGTCCAAGTGTGTAACCACAAGTCTTTTTGGAGTGTTACAACAAGACAGCGGCACTGCTCGAGAAAGGGTCTGCCTTCTGCCGTTTATACTGGGTGAACCAGATCTCCACCGACAAACTGTCAGAGGTTGTTTAAGGATACCTTTTGAGTACATTGATGTAAGGGACCCTCGGTCTCCAGTGGCTCGTTACAGAGCTATCACATTTCGTTTTCTTTCTTGCCTGATTTAGCTTCGTATTTGTATTGCATTGAAAACAATGTAAATGCCGACGATATGCGTCTTGCATCTTGTCTGGGAACAAAACTGTTCCATTGATTTTCGGAACATACTGCAGATATCAGTAATGATTGTTTTACTCTTGCACCTTCAGCTTACATTCAGTACTTCCCGTTCCTGTCTCGGGTTTGTTTTTCCCCCGATGTTAGTTGTACGTTACCAATGATACAATGAAGTATACCTCTCATGTGTGGGTTCAGCGAACGACGCTATGCTGAACTGTTACCGCAGCGGTAGCAACGACGTCACAGTACTGAGGGTTGTTGAATTATTCTTTGTTTTGCGTTGAACGTTTAAGTGATTGTACATTACTGCACTTTTCATTGCTATCAACGTATTTTCACAGAAACAAAAGTATCTGGGGTAACAAACCGAATAAAACATAGTTACATTACTACTTATACGAAAAATACTCCTGAGATATCCCTGAACAACCTCTGAAAGTTTTTCGGTGGAATTCTGGTTCATCTTACATACAGTGAAGCGCCAAAGAAACTGGTATAGGCATGCGTAGTCAAATACAGAGATACGTAACCGCGCGTCCTGCCACGATTCGCGCGGCTCCCCCCCCCCCCCCCCCCCTCCCCTCTCCCCCCGCGTCGGAGGTTCGAGTCCTCCTTCGGGCTTGGGTGTGTGTGTTGACCTTAGTGTAAGTTAGTTTAGATTAAGTAGTGTGTAAGCATAGAGACCGATGACCTCAGCAGTTTGGTAGCATAGGAACATACCATAGCCAGCAACACAGAGATAAGTAAACAGGCAGAATACGGCGCTGCTGGTGGCAACGCCTATATAAGACAACAAGTGTCTGGCACAGTTGTTAGATCGGTTACTGCTGCTACATGGCAGGTTATCAAGATCTGAGTAACTTTGAACGTGGTGTCATAGTCGGCGCACGAGTGATGGGACACAACATCTCCGAGGTAGCAATGAAGTGGGGATTTTTCCGTACGACGATTTCACGAGTGCACCGCGAATATCAGGAATCCGGTAAAACATCAAATCTCCGACATCGCTGTGGCTGGAAAAAGATCCTGCAAGAACGGGACCAACGACGACTGAAGAGAATCGTTCGATGTGGCAGAAGTGCAACCCACCCGCAAATTGCTGCATATTTCAGTGCTGGGCCATCAACAAGTGTCAGCGTGCGAGCCATTCACCGAAACATCATAGATCTGGGTTTTCGCAGCCGAAGGCCCACTCGTCTACCGTTGATGACTGCACGTCACAAAAGTTTACCTCACCTGCGTCCGTCAACACCGACAATGGACTGTTGATGACTCTAAACACGTTGCCTGGTTCGACGAGTCTCGTTACAGATTGCATCGATCGGAAGAACGCGTGCGGGTAAGAAGACAACCTTATAAATTCGTGGACCCTGCATGTCAGCAGGGGACTGTTAAAGCTGGTGGAGGCTCTGTAATGGTGTGGGGCGTGTGCAGTTTGAGTGATTTGGGACCTCTGATACGTCTAGATATGACTCCGACAGGTGACACCTACGTAAAGATCCTGTCTGATCACCTGCATCAATTCATGTCCATTGTGCATTCCGACGGACTTGTGCAATTCCAGCAGGACAATGTGACACCCCATACGTCCAGAATTGCGCCAGGAACACTCTTCTGCCTTTAAACACTTCCGCTGGCCACCAGACTCCGCGAAGATGAACATTATTGAGCATATCTGGGGTGCCTTGCAACGTGCTGTTCAAAAGACATCTCCATCCCCTCGTGCTCTGGTGGATTTATGGACAGCCCTGCAGGATTCATGGTGTCAATTCTCTCCAGTACTCCTTCAGACATTAGTCAAGTCCATGCCACGTCATATTGCGGCAATTCTGCTTGCTCGCGGGGGCCACTCCGATGTAAGGCAGGTGAACGAGTATAGTTCCGAGACTGGTTTTATTCTCGGGGTTCAAGCTAGGTCAGTGCAGTAACTACGGTGACAGCTTGAACTGATAAGAGAAGTGCCTTCGACCAGTCAGTTGGGAGCAGACAGTATCATGTACTGGACGTGTGGCCGTTGTTATGTCATATACCGCAATGGAACATCTCTAAATTATTTGTTCAAGACATGGAGCAGAATGTTTTGAAGAAGAGAAAAGTGTGTGTAAAGTTTGTCCCGCACACCTGGACTCCCGAGCAAAGCACAAGGACGCGTAGGCGCCTGCCGCTAGTCGACTGAAGTGCAAAATGCGGACAATTGTTTTCTGTAAAAAGTCATCACGGCTGACGAGACTTGGTGTTATCAATAAGATCCTATCACAAAACGACGAAGTGCAAAGATTCACATGAAGGGTCACCACTTTGGCGACAACAACATGTAAATGTCTACTTTGCGATTCACAATTAAGTGCCTGGCAGAGCGTTCATTAAACAACCTGCAAACTATTTCCTTACCGTTCCACTCTCGAACCGCGCGCGAGAAAAACGAACACTTAAATCATTTCGTGCGAAATCTGATTTCTCTTATTTTATTACGATAATCATTCCTCACTGTACAGATGGGCCCAATGAAATATTTTCGGAGGAGAAAGTTGGTGACGGGAATTTTGTGAAAAGATCTCGCCGCAACGAAAAACGTCTCACTCTCTGCCCTATTTCACCATAGTACAAAACGAGTTGTCCTTCTTTGAACTTTTTCGATGTCCTCCGTCAAACCTACCTGATACGGATCCCATACCGCGCAGCAGTACTCTAGCAGAGGACGAACAAGCGTTGTGTGGGCAGTCTCTTTAATAGACCTGTTGCGTGTTGTAAGTGTTCTGCTCATAAAACTTATGCCATTACTGACTGAGCTATCAATGTACGCCATGTCTGGGTGGCACCGGCACTGAGCACTGCTTACGAAAGCTGAGGTTTCGTGCTCTATTACCACTTCCAAGCCGGCCGAGGTGGCCGAGCGGTTCTAGGCGCTTCAGTCTGGAAACGCGCGACCGCTACGGTCGCAGGTTCGAATCCTGCCTCGGGCACGGATGTGTGTGATGTCCTTACGTTAGTTCTAGGGGACTGATGACCTCAGATGTTAAGTCCCATAGTGCTCAGAGCCATTTGAACCACCCACTTCGAAAACACCACGCGCTCTGCTACAGGGTGAAAGATTCGTTCTATGCACACTTCTGTTCATAGCGAGGCCTCGTTGACTTGGATCGGATTATTATCGATCGATTACGTTAACTGATTATTCCGTCGGTTCTTGGTAGAACAACAAACATTATATTCGTAATGAATAAAAAGAAATGTATTGCTTATGTTCTACAGGATTAATTTATTGAGTTAATCGGTTTTGGGCGTACAAGGCCATCAGACTTTAAATGACTATTGTCGCCAAAGAAGTTACAATGTTTGTAAACAGTTAATTTAGGAAAAAACGACATTTTGCCAATGGAGTGCGTGATTGAATATTTTGTAAAAATTTTTTTGTTTATTTATAGACACAGTCACATTCTTATGACACAGTAATAACCGGTTTCGGCCAGACAATGACCATCTTCAGATTCTAAAGGCGGCATACACTGAACACAGGTTCATGCGTTGTCACAGTTAATTTATTCAGTTAACCGGTTTTCGGCTTACAAGGCCGTCATCAGACTTTAACTGACTATTGTCGACAAGGAAGTTGCAATGTTTGTAAACAACATTCGAAAAGATGTTACAGATCTGGATTCAAGCACAAACACATAGTAAATGACATCTTTGTCAGTGTGATGGCAATTAGATTCAAGAGATAAAAATTGAACAATAAATAAATATAAAGGGAGAAAAGAGGTAAACATTAACAATAAACAGGAAAATCGAGCCTGCGTAAGGGTTTATTGTAATAAACCCAATAAAATAAAATAAAATTAGAACGTGAGAAGGATACTTCATGTGATATTAAACATGGGAAGTGATACAGAACCCAATTAAAAGAAAGAATTAACAATTATAACAGCAGAATATATGGAGCGCATAAGCAATCTCAGTAAGATAAACAGAAATGAATAAATGCAGGAAAATGGAATAATGCGAAAGAAAGCACAGTAAATATCATCTTTGACATTGTGGAGGTACTGCAATTAAAAGGCAAAAGTTGCAATATAGATAAATACACTCCTGGAAATGGAAAAAAGAACACATTGACACCGGTGTGTCAGACCCACCATACTTGCTCCGGACACTGCGAGAGGGCTGTACAAGCAATGATCACACGCACGGCACAGCGGACACACCAGGAACCGCGGTGTTGGCCGTCGAATGGCGCTAGCTGCGCAGCATTTGTGTACCGCTGCCGTCAGTGTCAGCCAGTTTGCCGTGACATACGGAGCTCCATCGCAGTCTTTAACACTGGTAGCATGCCGCGACAGCGTGGACGTGAACCGTATGTGCAGTTGACGGACTTTGAGCGAGGGCGTATAGTGGGCATGCGGGAGGCCGGGTGGACGTACCGCCGAATTGCTCAACACGTGGGGCGTGAGGTCTCCACAGTACATCGATGTTGTCGCCAGTGGTCGGCGGAAGGTGCACGTGCCCGTCGACCTGGGACCGGACCGCAGCGACGCACGGATGCACGCCAAGACCGTAGGATCCTACGCAGTGCCGTAGGGGACCGCACCGCCACTTCCCAGCAAATTAGGGACACTGTTGCTCCTGGGGTATCGGCGAGGACCATTCGCAACCGTCTCCATGAAGCTGGGCTACGGTCCCGCACACCGTTAGGCCATCTTCCGCTCACGCCCCAACATCGTGCAGCCCGCCTCCAGTGGTGTCGCGACAGGCGTGAATGGAGGGACGAATGGAGACGTGTCGTCTTCAGCGATGAGAGTCGCTTCTGCCTTGGTGCCAATGATGGTCGTATGCGTGTTTGGCGCCGTGCAGGTGAGCGCCACAATCAGGACTGCATACGACCGAGGCTCACAGGGCCAACACCCGGCATCATGGTGTGGGGAGCGATCTCCTACACTGGCCGTACACCACTGGTGATCGTCGAGGGGACACTGAATAGTGCACAGTACATCCAAACCGTCATCGAACCCATCGTTCTACCATTCCTAGAGCGGCAAAGGAACTTGCTGTT
The DNA here is from genome assembly GCF_023864345.2 of Schistocerca serialis cubense. Lineage (NCBI taxonomy): Eukaryota > Metazoa > Arthropoda > Insecta > Orthoptera > Acrididae > Schistocerca > Schistocerca serialis. The sequence continues at coordinate 405,285,205 of NC_064645.1, forward strand.
CCAACAGGACAATGCACGTCCGCATGTATCCCGTGCCACCCAACGTGCTCTAGAAGGTGTAAGTCAACTACCCTGGCCAGCAAGATCTCCGGATCTGTCCCCCATTGAGCATGTTTGGGACTGGATGAAGCGTCGTCTCACGCGGTCTGCACGTCCAGCACGAACGCTGGTCCAACTGAGGCGCCAGGTGGAAATGGCATGGCAAGCCGTTCCACAGGACTACATCCAGCATCTCTACGATCGTCTCCATGGGAGAATAGCAGCCTGCATTGCTGCGAAAGGTGGATATACACTGTACTAGTGCCGACATTGTGCATGCTCTGTTGCCTGTGTCTATGTGCCTGTGGTTCTGTCAGTGTGATCATGTGATGTATCTGACCCCAGGAATGTGTCAATAAAGTTTCCCCTTCCTGGGACAATGAATTCACGGTGTTCTTATTTCAATTTCCAGGAGTGTATAAAGGGAGCTATTACATTTCTTTTATTTGATTGGGATTGCCTATATATTCTGTAGTTAAAATTGTTATTTCATTCCTTTAATTGGTTTCTGTATCACTTTCCATGTTTAATACCTCTTGAAGTTGGAGAGGATACTGATCGAAAAAGGTCTTATGAACTTATTTCCGGAAAGGCATGGTTTCCATACTAGACACCATTTATTCAATAATGCATTGCTACAGAGACTGCGGTCTAATACGCACTGTATTATGCAGTCACAGTTACAGTATGTGTTGAAAATAGTTTCCATGTGCCTCAACGCATGCGTGTACGCGCAATAGCATGTTCTGTGTCCCACGTTCCCATCGGCCAGACTGCATCCGAACAGTGTCAGAGGCAGCATGAATACGCTGCTCCAGTGTCTCCACATCTAGAATGGGCTCTGCATACAAGATACTTTTGTGATGGCCCCACAACCAGAAATCGCACGGATTCAGATCCGGTAAACGGTCAGGTCATGCAACTGGAAACTTCGCCCGATCCATCGACCAGGGAAGACACGACTGAGATGCGTCCGGACATTAACGGGGAAGTGGGCTGGAGCGCCATCGTGTAGCAGCCACTTAACTCTTCAAATCATCAATGGCGCTTCTTCAAACAGGCGAGGCAAAGGAACCGGCAAGAAACGACGTGGAAGGAAGACTGGTCCCAAAATACGGTCGCCAGTTATCCTGGCCCACACATTCTGGCTGCACCAATGCTGATGATTCGCTGTCACCATACCATGGGGATCTGCATACTACACCACAGATGACTTAAGAAAGTTGAAGATACCACTGCGGGTAAGGATGGCCTCTTCTGTGACGCAAATCCCGGAATCGTGGTTGCCTGGTGAGGAAACCAGTAACAAAACTGTTCCCGATGTGGGAAGTCTTTCGCTAGTAAGCCCTTCACACGCTGTGAGTGATAAGGGTAGTAACAGTTGTCACGGAGAATGTTCCACTCGATCGTCTGGCTTACTCTGTACTGGGGGGCCAACTGCCTGGTACTGACACGGCGTTCGCCTTCCACAGTGTTAATCACATTTTCCTCCAAGTCTGGTGGCCGAACATTTGGGGTACGTCCTTCGTGATTCCCTGCTTCCTGAGACGACCCTGTCTCAGACAAACGCTTTGACACACTGTTGCAAACATTGAGTTCTGTGGCTGTTGTCGTCGGGGATAGGTCTCCCTATACAACCTTGCTGTCCGCAGCCTGTTGCCATTTCCCTTTCCATAAATAAACACCATGAAAACAATCTCTCGATTCGAATACAAATCATTGTTTACAACACTAAATCACATCCACTACAAAGTGAGTCAGCAAAAGAAGTGAATCGGACACAGCATTATCTGTTACTACTATGGCAAGAGAGGGTGCTAGGGCACGACCTATGAGGCGCAGTACCACCGTCTAGGAGGTAACCAGGCATAGTGTGTGGCTGCATGGAATGGTGCGTGTTAGACCGCAGTTTCTGTTACAAAATGTGGTTGAATAAATGGTCTCTAGCGTGGAAACCATGCATTTCCGGAAATAAGTTCATTAGATCATTCTTGTTCCGTGTTCTCTTATCGATCAATCCCTAAAATTTGTACATAGTGGAAAATCACCCTGTATAGGCATGGTTTTCGCGAATTGCGTTAAGGTTTTCCTGTTTGGCCCCTTTATACTTAACTGTTGTTCAACTTTTTACCTTTTGAATTGAAGTACCACCACACAGTCAAAGATGTCATCTACTGTTCAAATGGCTCTGAGTACAATGGGACTTAACATCTGAGGGCATCAGTCCCCTAAAACTTAGAACTACTTAAACTTAACTAACCTAAGGACATGACGCACATCCATGCCCGAGGCAGGATTCGAACCTGCGACCGTAGCAGTCGCGCGGTTCCGGACTAAAGCGCCTAGAACCACTCGGCCACCGCGCCGGCGTTCATCTACTGTGTCTTTGTGTGTCTGTGTAAAATGTTTTCGCATGTTTTTTACAAATATTCTTTGCCGACAATAGTCACTTAAGGTCTGATGATAGCCTTGTAAGCCAGAAACTGGTTAACGCAATAAATTAAACATATGCAAAGTACTGCTTTTTATTTATTATTATCGTCTGAGATACGATCCCTTGCCGAAAGTTAAAGTTGAAAGTAGTGGGTGCATTTTGCACATGTGGAGTTAGCGACGCCTGGCCGCTACGAATCTCATTATGCTGCTGATACTACCTGAATGTTCAAATGTGTATGAAATCTTATGGGACTTAACTGCTAAGGTCATCAGGCCCTAAGCTTACACACTACTTAACCTAAATTATCCTAAGGACAAACACACACACCCATGCCCGAGGGAGGACTCGAACCTCCGCCGGGACCAGCCGCACAGTCCATGACTGCAGCGCCCCAGACCGCTCGGCTAATCCCGCGCGGCTGGTACTATCTGTAACCTATAAAGCTCTTATTTAGAGCGAGGCCGAGATGGAGATACTACAACAATTTTTGATCGTGTTAAAGGAGTCTCGTCAAAAATTGCCATTTGGTCATTAAAATACAGCCGTGTGCCCTAATTACTTAGTACCAATGTCAGTTCATATCCAGATAAGCATTTCATTAATTGTACTACACTTGCGAGCCAAAACATTACTATCTCCTTCTTAACAGAATCGTTCAACGTGTCAGGAGTGCAAAACGGTTCAAATGGCTCTGAGCACTATGGGACTTAACTTCTGAGGTCATCAGTCCCCTAGAACTCAGAACTACTTAAACCTAACTAACCTAAGGACATAACACACATTCATGCCCGAGGCAAGATTCGAACCTGCGACCGTAGCGGTCGCGCGGTTCCAGACTGAAGCGCCTAGAACCGCTCGACCACTCCGGCCGGCGGATTACATTCACGGGGAACAGTGGCTAACCGAGTAAGCCTTATGAAACATAGTAAAAGAATAACTTTAGAGTAAAATAAAGACGAAATAATAACCAAAGCAATGTCATTATGAGAAAAGGCATCATACCACCTGGCTCTGTTTTAAAACCGTACTTTATTCAGCACTGCTAGTAGCGGGCATGGTCCATTTTGAAGTGCATCTACAACAGATGAGGAAATATCGACCTCCTCTCGTTTTAGACGCACCTGAAAATGGCTAAACTCGAAACTATTAGTGTTGAATAAAGCAGTTTTAAAATACAGCTTGGTGGAATGGTGTCTTTTCTCAAATTTATCGAGGTTGTGATGCCCCCCCAGAAGAAAATGATAATCTCTGTATTTCCGAAAGTGCACATCTGAAGTATCAATATCTGCTGCTGGGTAACATATAGCATCGCGTTGTTCCACCCCCTCCATTGTAACATGCGTAGAGCCACCGTGGTATGTCGTCCAGAAGATAGTCGAATAGTTGCTACTCGAGGTTGTCACACTGTTTATGTCATATAGCTGATATGCTGATTTGCTGATTTGAATTTGCTTTCGAGAACATCGGTACTCCAGATACAAAAGCAGCGTGCTGAGCAGGAGATGGGTCACTTTTATTTCAGGACAGACCTCACTTTGCACTTCTGTGCAAACAGTGTGTAGTCAGGATTGTCAGGTGTCGTCCTAGCAAGTACAGTATTTTTCAGGGAACGCTGTTGGCAATTTCAAACAGCTATTTTCTTCTGAGTGGAGCATTAACTTATTGTTATGAGTACTCCAAATCTAATATTTCACTTCAGATCACGCAACGTGCATAATGAGTTCGTTACTGAGTTTTAGTTATATAGTTTTCATTGAGGATGCAGTTAGTCTTTTTGGCCTTTAGTTAGATTCATTTTGTTTATCCCGAATTTTGTATTTCATGAAGTTTACAGTTTTACTTCACGACACGTTTAACATGCGCAACACAGGACCAACCAACAATCAGTTGTGCTCTGCAATTGAATACAATACCTAATGTTCCAGTTATATGAGGAGAGAGTTTCTGAAATGAATACAGTGTGTAACAAAAATGTATGGCACAAATTGCATGACACATTCCTGACACGTAGATGAACACATTGTGTTTTATGAACATGAGTCTGGAAACGCTTTGTTTCAATGTTACAACTCATTTCCCTCAACTCATTAATCATGGATAACACATACGACCAGAACGCACAAGCATACTACACGAAACTCGTTCTCACATCACCCCGCAATATCTTCACATTTTAGTGTTAATGTCCGTCTGCTTCTAATAACGGATCCGGTGATAGGTGGACAGATAGAGAAGGACCGAATGCTTGGCTTCCACGCTCTCCGGACCAAAACTCACTGGACTTTCATTTCTGAAGTAATTTGAAATCTCTTGTGTATGGAACTGCAGTACAACGTGTTCAGAGTCTTAGTGCCCGTATTATGGAAGGCTGCGAAACCATACACAATACTCTAGGGGTACATCTGCGCATCCGAGGTTCATTACGACTACGGTTTGATGCATGCATCACTGCCCACGGAGGGCATATTCAGCATCTCCTGTGAGAAAGAATTGCATGTGGGATGCTCGCGTGACCTGTTCGTATGTGTTTCTCATGATTAATTAGTTTGAGAAAATGTGCTGTAACACGGGAGCAAAGCGTTTGCAGACTCATGTTCATATAGCATAATTTCTTCGTCTACGTATGAGGAATGTGTCCTGCAATTTGCGGCGTACATTTTTGTTACACCCTTTATATTCAGTTTTCTCTCACATACAGACAACATTTTATAGAAAGCTTGCAGCATCGTTGCCTTTGTACTGCGTGGTTCCAATGTCGATTGCCAGTCGGATTGGGTATTTTATTCTCTCGGAGACTGGACGTTTGTTTTGTCCTGATCATTACATCTCATCTTCATCACAAAGAAGCGCAGGTCGCCGAAGTGTTGTCAAATAGAAAGACTTGCACCAGACGGCCGAACAACCACAGATGGGGTCTCTCAGCTAAAAATGCCATACCGTCATTTCACTTACCGGCCTAAAACATGGGTCACTGAGCCCGAGCGACTGCACGGCACCTGTCCACCAACCCTGTACTCGTCGGTGAAGAGTATCCAATGCCAATGATCTAAGATACTTTCCAGGAGTTGCCTTACCGCAGCCACAGCGACCCAACGAATTGTTACAAATCGATTACTTCAAGGACAGCTCTGAGCCAGACGCCCTGTAGCGTGCACTCCACGGAGCCCAAAACCCCCGCCATTTGCAGCTATTTGCAACTCGAGTAGTGTCAAGCAAGACCTCATTGGAGGCAGGGTGGACGTCTGTTTTGTCTTCTGATGAAAGTCGTTCGTTAGAAGGAGGCCAGTTGAGGTCATGAAACCAACCTGTCTGCATGCCGCACACACTCGACCTACACCTGGAGTTATGGTCTGAGGTGCAATTTTGCATGACAGCAGGAGAATTCTCTTAGTTATCTCGCATTCATGAACAACGTTGCTGGGGGTGTTTTCCAACAGAATAACGCTCGCCCACATATTCCTGTTGTAACCCAACATGCTCCACACAGTGTCGACATGTTGTCTCAGCTTGCTCGATCACCAGATCTGTCTCCTATCGAGAACATGTAGGACATGATCGGACGGCAACTCCTGTGCCATCCACAGCCAGCATTAACCGTCCCTGTGTTGACCGACCATGTGCTGCAGGTACGGAACTTCACCCCACAAACTGACACCCGGCACCTGCAGAACCCAATGCATGCACGCTTGCATTCAACATTCTGGCGGTTAAACCGGTCATTAACGTACCAGCATTTCATATCTGCTATGGTCTATCACTCGCCTTACATTAACATGTGATCTTACAATGTTAATCACTTAAGTATGTTACCTAGACAAATGGAGTAGGAGGAGATGTCCCGTCGACTACGAGGTCATTAGAGACGGAGTACTAGCTCGGATTAGGAAAGGCCTGAGAAGGAACGTGTCCGTGCCCTTTCGAGGGAACCACCGTAGACAAATGAATGCCCGGAATTTCATTACTCAACATTAATTATTTTGTAGTGCTGCGATTTGTTTTACCGTCAATGTTGTTCAACGTAGCCCTCCCAGTTGCCCCCGAAAAGGCATCATCTCTCAGTTCTACTCCGTTCTCCTATGAGTCACCATCTGTAGGTAACAGCTGGTGTTCTTGAACGCGGGCGACAGCTAAGAGGTAGAAGCGACGTTCACTCCAAAATAAACGCCCAATGTTTTTTTAAACATTCAATTTATTATACATATCTCTGTTATTTTTGTAGTATGCCCATATACTGTTCAGAGACAAAATATCATTTTTCCACCTAATCTTCTTCCGTTTCCACTGCCTCTCACCACTATGGAACTAAACCTGCGCACCTGCACGTTAGAAATCAGGACCAGCCTCTGCTTAGCAGCTCTGACAAGCCCAACGAGTAACTGTACTGAGACCAACGGCGTCATCGTCGTACACCTTCTCCAGTCTCTTGTGAATGTTTGTCGCTGTCTCATTGTCACAGTACGAGAACTCTATACCAGCACGTTGCTTCAGACGAACCTCAACTGCTGCAGCCATCTTGACGGAGCTCTACGACAGCTCGAATTGCGGAAACCTCTGTGAATAACAAAGATGTTGAATAAAAGTTGTGCATTTGTTTTGGAGTGACCGTCATAGTAATATTTTGTGTCTCACAGTAGCGGTTCAGCGTTCTAATGACGTTGCCTTGGTGTTAGGGAGACTAGTGGAACACCGAGTTCTTAAGAGATTTTTCGATTTAGTTTAGAATATGTCATTTCTACGGAAAAGTTCATGGCACAGGAAAGTTAGGTGTATTACTGTACCAGAAAAATCGAAAAATGTTGAATACATTCGGAGCTATATAAGCATTTTCTGAAGTCTACATCCTGTCGGTATTGCCCTGAGTAAACTTACAGGGTGATACCAATAATATGATATACACACAGAATAAAAATCCCGTTCTAAGAAAGTAACACATTTTATTATCTACATCTACATCTACATCCATACTCCGCAAGCCACCTGACGGTGTGTGACGGAGGGTACTTTGAGTACCTCTGTCGGTTCTCCCTTCTATTCCAGTCTCGTATTGTTCGTGGAAAGAAAGATTATCGGTATGCCTCTGTGTGGGCTCTAATCCCTCTGATTTTATACTCATGGTCCCTTCGTGAGATATACGTAGGAGGGAGCAATATACTGCTTGACTCCTCGCTGAAGGTATGTTCGCCGTGCGGGATTAGCCGAGCGGTCTAGGCGCTGCAGTCATGGACTTTGCGGCTGGTCCCGGCGGAGGTTCGAGTCCTCCCTCGGGCATGGGTGTGTGTGTTTGTCCTTAGGATAAATTACGTTAAGTAGTGTGTAAGCTTAGGGACTGATGATCTTAGGAGTTAAGTCCCATAAGCTGTCACGCACATATGATCTGAAGATATGTTCTCGAAACTTCTACAAAAGCCCGTACCGAGGTACTGAGCGTCTCTCTTGCAGAGTCTTCCACTGGAGTTTACCTATCATCTCCGTAACGCTTTCGCGATTACTGAATGATCCTGTCACGAAGCGCGCTGCTCTCCGTTGGATCTTCTCTATCTGTTCTATCAACCCTGTTTGGTACGGATCCCACACTGGTGAGCAGTATTCAAGCAGTGGGAGAACAAGTGTACTGTAACCTACTTCCCTTGTTTTCGGATTGCATTTCCTTAGGGTTCTTCCAATGAATCTCAGTCTGGCATCTGCTTTACCGACGATCAACTTTATATGATCATTCCATTTTAAATCACTCCTAATGCGTACTCCCAGATAATTTATGGAATTAACTACTTCCAGTTGCTGACCTGCTATATTGTAGCTAAATGATAAAGGATCTTTCTTCCTGTGTATTCGCAGCACATTATACATGTCTACATTGAGATTCAATTGCCATTTCCTGCACCATGCGTCAATTCGTTGCAGATCCTCCTGCATTTCAGTACAATTTTCCATGTATCAAAATACGTACACAGCACTTTTTTAGAAAACTGTGTTCCAGTTGGAAAAAAATAAATCAACTTCAGTTTTATTGAAATACTTCTTCGATGGGTTTCGTAAGTTTGTTTTAGAATTTATTTCTTTATAATTAGAAATCTACTGTTCCTCAATCATTAAGCTGTGCTTAAGAACTAGTTTTTGGGCAGCGTCATTAGAAATTCACCGCAACTCAACCAAAGAACTGCTCTAGAATAAAGTAGTCACGTGGCTGACCTTTTTTTTGTTCAGTAGTAAGACTATATCTTTTCGCCAAGGAGGATTCCTTGTCTGAATTTGATTTTAACAGATTACAAAGTGTAATTTTTAGTATGTTCAGCTCCTTTGATATGCTGTTCAGATCTCCCTGACTTCACTAAACTTAATGTTTCCTTCAGGGTTTCTTCAATCTATTTAGCCCATTCTGATTTCCTTTTTCTTGTCCTCGTCATCTGAAATTAGATTTATGACCTTACTGAAGGGTAAATAATTCTTTTCTGAAGTTTGTAGGTTGGGGACATGTCGATACCCTGTCGACATTGCCCCATATTCTTCTGTCGATATGGCTAGCTCACTGGACTCGCATTCGGGAGGACGACGGTTCAATCCCGCGTCCGGCCATCCTGATTTAGGTTTTCCGTGATTTCCCTAAATCACTCCAGGCAAATGCCGGGATGGTTCCTTTGAAAGGGCACGGCCGAGTTCCTTCTCCGTCCTTCCCTAATCCGATGAGACCGATGACCTCGCTGTTTGGTCTCTTCCCCCAAACTAACCAACCAACCATCTTCTGTCGATATTAGCTCACTCAGATATCATGTCGGAGATCAGACTTGGCTTTGCTACTGCTCGAAAATTTACAAAAACCGTGCTAAAAGACACACCAGAAGACATAGCGTCTACCTACATAGTAGTTATTACCATTAAAAAAGCATTTAAACACTTACCTCAATTTAAGCATAAACTAAAAATAACATTAAAATTCAATAAAATATAATTTTCAGCGCCACAGTAAGACTGTCGTTTACGATAACTAGTCGCCTCCACACTTCTTTTGACATCTTCCGCTATACTGCAGCCATGTTGGTATAATAAAGGTAGGAAGCGCTACCGACTTTAACACTGTACGTTGCTTTGAAGCCGGCGTCGCTACATTAGTAGAACTTAAACATTAGCAGACTACTGTTTACAACTGCCTCTTGTTCTTAATTTCTGTCGTGTCCACCTAACACTTATTTTAAGTAGTAAATATTACAGTGCGGTGTCAGGAAGGCATTTCCAGATTTTTTTCTGGTATTCAAGGGATGTTTGTGCGAGTAATACTATGCATTAGGTCTAGGTGATGTAACTTTCTTTTTGTTACACGTTTAGAATAACCAAGACCGGAAGCATCTGATGTGAAAAGGCTGCTTTCATAATCCAGCATTTACCTTAATACGGAATGACGAAATTGATGTTTCGTTCGTGTCCTCTTCCCGAAAAAACCGAAAACACATTTTACTCTGTCTGAGCGGTTTGCAACATTTCCTTCTCACAATGTTCAACCAGAGCGCACTTCAGGTTGTATTAATAGGAAATCTAAAGTCAAATTACAAGAATAAGACCACTACAATAGAGGTAAACAGCGCAACAGAAATACATAAATATAAAGAAAATATCGTTTGAACGAGTTCACTTACGAACGAAATGTGATTCCATTATACGAGGGTCACTCCAAAAGAAATGCACACTATTTTTTTAAAATCCATCTTTTATTCTACATGTTTGAAAGTTTTACAGTGTGTAGATACATCCTTTAGAAACAATATTTTCATTTCTCCACATCATTTCCACCCCTCGCAACTGCCTTACGCCATCTTGGAACCAGCGCCTGTATACCCGCACGGTAAAATTCTGCACCAACCTGTTGGAGCCACTGTTTGGCACCGTGCGCAAGGGAGTCACCATCTTCAAAACTTGTTCCACGAAGAGAGTATTTCAGTTTCCCAAGGAGATGATAGTCACATGGAGCCAGGTCAGGACTGTAAGGTGGATTTTTCAGTGTTGCCCATCCAAGTTTTGTGATCGCTTCCATGGTGTTTTGACTGACATGTGGTCGTGCATTGTCGTGCAACAGCAAAACATCCTGGTTTTGCCGATGTGGTCGAACACGACTCAGTCGAGCTGGAAGTTTCTTCAGTGTCGTCACATATGCATCAGACTTTATGGTGGTTCCACTTGGCATGATGTCCACAAGCAAGAGTCCTTCGGAATCGAAAAACACCATAGCCACAACTTTTCCAGCAGAAGGTGTGGTTTTGAATTTCTTTTTCTTGGGTGAATTTGCATGATGCCACTCCACTGATTGCCTCTTCGTCTCTGGTGAAATATGATGGAGCCATGTCTCATCACCTGTCATAATTCTTCCAAGAAATTCATCTCCACCATTCTCGTACTGTTCCAAACGTTCGCTGCATACCGTTTTTCTTGTTTCTTTGTGAGCCACTGTCAACATCCTGGGAACCCACCTGGCACAAACCTTTTTTAACGGAAACACTTTCAGTGTTCTGCAAACACTTCCTTCCCCTATCCCAACGTAGTGAGACAATTCGTTCACTGTGATGCGTCTGTCAGCAGTCGCCAATTCGTTAACTCTATGCACATTGTCTGGAGTGTGTGCAGTACGAGGCCTGCCGCTGCGAGGACAATCCTCAATACTGCCGTGCCCGCTTTCATCACGTAACCTGCTTGCCCACCGACTAACTGTACTGCGATCGACAGCAGCATCTCCATACACCTTTTTCAACCTCTTGTGGATGTTTCCCACTGTCTCGTTTTCACAGCACAGGAATTCTATGACAGCACGTTGCTTCTGACGAACGTCAAGTGTAGCAGCCATCTTGAAGATATGCCGTGATAGCGCCACTCACGGGAGAAGGTTGAACTAAGTTTGAAAACCAGTGGGAAGGATGTATCTACACACTGTAAAACTTTCACACATGCAGAATGAGTGACTCTCGTAATTTACACTATAATAAAAATGAGTGGTACACCTGTAAATGACTCAAGCTGCTGTTTTCCAAAACACTTCCACTAGAAGCTAATGTTTAGCCCTACTACCTCGGCAGGCGTCCGCTTCAAGTTGGTGACGTCACGGCAGCTCCCCTTGTTATGCCTCTATGGGTGCTGCACCATCTCCTGCTGCCTACGACGCCAGCAATGGGGTCGGTATTCTCTGGTACGTCGTTATTACTCCAGTCTTTCTTGCATCAATTGGGCAGGGAACTTCTCGTACCGACAAGCCTTCTTGCAGTAAAATGACAATGTGCGCATGGCCCAAGCTTCAAAGTACCGTTCGAGGCACTCGGAGAGGACTGAACAGCGTACACGAATCGTATTGTCGCGTTCACGATTCCAGACATAAGAGTGCTCTGCTCAACTGCACTTTACTACACAGATTGCTTCTGCTACCTTTTTCCTATTGTCTAGAGTCTTGAGATAGACATTTCCGATCTGAAAAAAAAGTTCACGTCATGAAGGTGGTGTAAAACCATTTTAGGAGCAGTTTGTATCGAGATCGTGACTCGCATGTCTGCAGTGCACGCATCGCACATAACAGCAGCAAACAACCGCAGATTGTGCCCGTATCAAGGTGTGTGGGTCGCGCTGAAACAATGTATGCGCTAAGCCGGAATATCCCACGTGACTCATAACCCGCTTATACTGCTGACGATGTTTGTCATGCGGAAACTCAAGGTTGCCACAGTGTTGATCATGCGTATCTAGTACGAGATCAGTTTCCTATTCTTCATTAAGGAAGAAGGGTTCCGGCTACGCTAGTTCCACTTTTGTTTCGTAAGTGTATCCAATGCACACATGTGTCACAGTATGCAAGATGTCCGAGGAGGAATAGTAAATATTTAGGAGTATGATAGGAATGTTCATTTGAAACAAAAAAAAAAAAAAAACATATGGACACATACCCTATTTGGAATGATTTTTCAGATTTCGAATGGTTTGTAAGATTTTTTTTTGAGTCATCACTCTTTTGACTGGTTTGATCCGGCCAAAAAAGAATTCCTTTCCTGTGGCAACCCTAATTATTTGCAGGATGTATTACAATCTCTGTTTTCCTCGACAACTCTTACCCTCTACTGGTCCCTCTAGGACGATGGAATTATTCAGTGGTATCTTAACAGATGTCCTATCATACTGTCCCTTTTTCTTGTTAGCATTTTACAAATATTCCTTTTGAATGGTGGGCTCCATGTGGTTCCCAAGTCGTGCAGCGACCGTAAACCATAAAATTACCAAATATGCAGCAACCAGTAGAACTAATTTTAAATATTCCTTTTCCCGCCGATTCTATAGAGAACCTCCTCATTCCTTTCCTAATCAGTCCACCTAATTTTCAATATTCCTCTGTAGTACCACATCTCAAATGCTTTGATTCCTTTCGTTTCCAGTTTTCCCATAGTCCATGTTTCTCTACCAAACAATACTGTGCTCCAAACGTACATTCTCAGAAATTTCTTCCTCGAATTAGGACCTACGTTTGATACTAGTAGACTTCTCTTCCCCAGGAATGTCCTTTTCGTCAGTTCTAGTCAGCCTATTATGTCCTCCTTGGTCCGTTCGTCATGGGTTATTATGCTTCCTAGGTAGTACAGCTCCTTAACTTCATCTACTTCGTGTTCTCCGATTCGTTTCTCGCTGTTCTCATTTCTGCTTCTTCTCATTTCTTATTCGATTTATTCTCATTCCATATTCTATATTCCTTAGACTGTTCATTCCATTTAACACATCACGTAATTCTTCTTCACTTTCACTTAGGACAACAATATCATTAGTGAATCTTATCGCTGATATCCTTTCATCTTGAATTTTAATTCCATTCTTGAACTTATTTCTCCATCATTGCTCCTTGGATGTATACAGTGTGTCCCATTTATCTTGACCACCCTAAATAACTGTGTGTCCAGATGCAAATTACAAAATGTTTCAAGCAAATGTTCTTTAGCCGTCAGGGGGACATCGATCAGCATGGTTGCCTTCGTTGTAGCTTTGTTTTTTTTACAAAGATATGAACAGCGGTATGACCTTTTTACATGGCACCCGTTATTTTTTATTCGGTAATTCATTTCCTCTCCTAAAGACCTATTCAAAAATGTATCTCAGTGTACCATTCACTGAAACACAACAGTATTAATTACATAACACAAAATTGACGTTGACGCCCCCAGTGCTTAGTGCAGGTACTCGGGGTAATGGGACACATCCACATGCTGACGTTGACAGAGGAAAAATGTAAATACAAGCATAATGCACATCCGTCATTCCGTCAACCATTGTCAGTTGAAGAGTTGTGTGAGTAGAATGTACACCAACGAAGAGAAGGTAGAAATGCTACTCATCTATGGTTAACGTAAGTTAGCAGAACAGTAATCGCAATTCTGTTTTCTTATGTACGGGTACATTTAGTACAGTAGCTTAGTCCTTTTAAATACTGTTGTATAGAGTAGGTATACAGTAACGGCTGTTCTTCCTACAAACTGCATCGACGTAACGTTTCTTTTATTATTGTTGCTGAAGGTAGGGGAAATACTACGCAGGCAGCGGAACTGTACAGAGAGGGATATCCTGACAAGAACACATCTTCCCGACGGATGTTTTCTCGTCCTGTTGCGACGCTTCAGAAAACGGGAAGTTTCAACCCACGACAACGCAATCGTCGTAGCACTCGCATAGACGAAGCTGCCGAAGTTACTGTTCTCGCCTCCGTTGCTATGAATTCACATGTGAGTCATCGGTTCCGTCCTTACCATGTACACCTACATCAATAATTGAATGGAAATGATTTCCAGAATCGTGTACAGTTCTGTCAGTGGGCACAACAGCAAATCCTCGCCAATCCGAAGTTCTTCTCCAATGTTCTCTTTACTGATGAATGTTTCTTCTCAAACAAAGGACATGTAAATACCAGAAACGTGCATTATTGGTTCAGCGACAACCGACGATGGCTTAGGCAAGTTGAACATCAGCGTCAATGGAGAGTTAATGTCTGGTGTGGGATGCTTGGTACTACAATTATTTTCCCTTATTTCATCAAATGCCGGCTGCTGTGGCCGAGCGGTTCTAGGCGCTGCAGTCTGGAACCGCGTGACCGCTACGGTTGCAGGCTCTAATCCTGCATCGGGCATGGATGTGTGTGATGTCCTTATGTTAGTTAGGTTTAAGTAGTTCTAAGTTCTAGGGGACTGAGACCTCAGAAGTTAAGTCCCATAGTGCTCAAGGCCATTTGAACCATTTTATTTCATCAAAGGTAGTCTAAACGGTACGGCGTATGCCAATTTCCTCAGACTAATTCTTCCTCCTCTTCTGGATGAAGTGCCGCTAAGAACCAGAATGCTTATGAGGAATCAACACGATGGATGTCCAGCACATAATGCCTTGCGTGCACGTCGTGTTCTGAACCGAATGTATCTTGCCAGATGGGTTGGTCGAAGAGTAACAGTTACTTGACCTGCTAGGTCTTCTAATGGAAATCCTCTGGACTTTCTTCTTTGGGGATGCGTTAAAGACGTTGTCTATCGCGATATTCCTACAACTGCAGAGGATATGCAGGAACGTATCGTGCTTGCTTGTAATTCTCTTCAACAGGCAACAATGGAAGCAGTCAATAATTCTTTCATTCAACGAGTGCAACAGTGTATCGGTGTCCAGGGTCACCACTTTGAGCACCTTTGAATGTTCTACTCCTGGGCAATGGTACAGGAGAGTCAAATTCAATTTTGTGTTATGTTTTTACTTGGTTTTCATTTGTTTTCTGACAACTCCAGCAAGTGGACGAGTTTGTGATCCCGGGCTCATAGTCAATGTTGTGTTATGTAATTAATAACGTTGTGTTTCTGTGAATGGTACACTATGATACATTTTTGAATGGGTCTTTAGGACAGGAAATGAATTATCGAAACGAGCGATCTAAGGCGCTGCAGTCATGGACTGTGCGGCTCGTCACGGCGGAGGTTCGAGTTCTCCCTCGGGCATGGGTATGTGTGTTTGTCCTTAGGATAATTTAGGTTAAGTAGTGTGTAAGCTCAGGAACTGATGACCTTACCAGTTAAGTCCCATAAGATTTCACACACATTTGAACTTTTTTTTTAATTACCGAATAAAAAATATTGGGCGCCATTTAAAAAAGTTATACCGCTGTTCATATCTTTGAAAATACAAAGCTACAACGAAGGCAATCATGCTGATTGATGTCCCACTGACGGCTAAATAACATTTTCTTGAAAATATTGTAATTTGCATTTGATCAAACAGTTTTTAGGGTGGTCAAGATAAATGGGACACCCTATACATTGAACAGGAGGGGTGAAAGTCATTCCTGTCTCAAACACTTCTTAATCTGGGCACTTTGTTCTTGGTCTTCCACCCTTATTGTTCTCTTTTGGTTCTTGAACTTATCGTATATTACCAGTCTTTCCCTATAGCCTACCCCTATTTTCCTCTGAATTTCGAACAACTTGCTCCATTTGACATTATCGAACACTTTTTTTCCGGTTGATAAATCCTGTGAACTTGTCTTGATTTTTCTTTAGTCTAGCTTCCATTATCAACAGCAACATCAGAATTACCTTTCCTAAAGCCAAACTGATCGTCCTCTAACATATTCTCAATCTTCTTCTATATATTTTTCTTGTCAGCAACTTGGATGCATGAGCTGTTAAGCTGTTTGTATGATAATTCTCGCACTTGCCGGCTCTTGCAACCTTCAGAATTGTTTGGATGATGTTTTTACGAAATTCAGACTCATAAATTCTACACACCAGCGTGTATAGTCGTTTTGTTGCCACTTACCCCAATGACTGCCGAAATTCTGATTGAGTGTTATCTATCCCTTCTGCCTTATTCGATCTTGATTCTTCCAAAGTTCTTTCAAATTCTGAGTCTATTACTGGATCCCTTCTCTCTTCTATATAGATCCCTGTTTCTTCTTCTATCGCCGGCCGGAGTGGCCGTGCGGTTCTGGGCGCTACAGTCTGGAGCCGCGTGACCGCTACGGTCGCAGGTTCGAATCCTGCCTCGGGCATGGATGTGTGTGATGTCCTTAGTTAGGTTTAAGTAGTTCTAAGTTCTTGGGGACTGATGACCTCAGCAGTTAAGTCCCATAGTGCTCAGAGCCATTTGAACCATTTTTTTTTCTTCTTCTATCACGTCATCAGACAAGTCTATCCCCTCATAGAGGCTTTCAATGCACTCTTTCCATCTGTCCACTCGTTCGTTTGCATTTAACAGTGGAAAATTGCTCTCTTAATGTTACCCGCATTGCTTTTAATTTTACCGAAGGTTATTTTGACTTTTCTGTATGCTGAGTCAGTCCTTCCGACAAACATTTCTTTTTCGATTTCTTCACATTTTTCATGCATCCATTTCGCCTTAACTTCCGTTCACTTCCTGTTTATTTCATTAACAAGTGACTTGTATTTCTGGACATTTTCGTACTTCTGTCTTTTGTCGATCAACGGAAATATTTCTTGTGCTACCCATGGTCTCTTCGCATTACCTTCTCTGTACCTATGTTTTTCTTTCGAACTTCTGTGATTGCCCTTTTTAGAGATGTGCATTCCTCTTCAACTGAGCTGCCTATTAAGTTATTCCTTATTGCAGTATCTACAGCCTCAGAGAACTTTAGGCCTATTTTCTCCATTGCTTAGTACTTCCGTATCCCACTTCTTTGCGCGTTGATTCTTCCTCACTAGTCTCTTAAACTTTAGCATACTCATCATCACTACTAAATTGTGAACTGAGTGTGTATCTGCTTCGGCGTACTCCTTACAATCCATTATCTGATTTCGAAATCTCTGCCTGACCATGATGTAATCTAACTGAAATCTTTCAATATCTCCCAGCCTTTCCCAGGCATATCCCTTTCTATTGTGATTCTTGAACAGAGTATTCGCTGTTACTAGATGAAATTTAGTCCACATTCTCTGGTAACCCTTTCTTCTACTCCTCCCCCTCCCCCTCCTTACAACCGCATTCCAACCACCCAGGACTATTATATTTTCATCTCCCTTTAAGTACTGAATTGCCTGTTCAGTATCCACATATGCTTTCTCTATCTCTTCATCCTCTGCTAGCGACGCCGGCATGTATACCTAAATTATCATTGGTGTCGGCTTGCTGTCGATTCAGATGACAATAACCCTATCACTGAACTGTTCAGAATAAACCCATTCTCTGTATATTTGACCTTGGGCTTGAAGAGTGAACAAACGGGACAAAAGAACTTTATTTATTTATTTTTTAATTCGTTTGTTTACATATCGAGGACGTTTCTTTGGCCACGCGGACTGCAACGTACTTCCAGCATGACATGGCCCGTCCAAATTATTGCAGACTTCTGCGGGAACTTCGCAACCCACTTACCCTAACCGCAAGCCTGATCGTGGTGATAGAACTAACTGGCCACCAAGATCGCCAGACGTTACGCCATTAGATCTTTGTTTATGGTGTTGAAGTCTGAGGTGTACGAACGAAGGGTGAATTCTTGAGATGAACTGCTTGGTCACATCTTGGACGCTGCTGTCCTCATTAGGGAACGTGCAGAGGCACTCAGACAAGCAACTCAGCATGTTCTTCCAAGAGCGCACAAATGCACTGAAGTTGAGGGTGGGATATTCGAACATTTATTGTGAACGATACAACAGCTATTATGTAATGTGTACGACAATAGAAATTCGGAAATTTGTGGTATATTCTTCTGTGACCAAACTTCTGAGGTCACCGGTCCCTAAGCTTACACACTACCTAATCTACACTACTGGTCATTAAAATTGCTACACCACGAAGACGACTTGCTACAGATGCGAAATTTAACCGATAGGAAGAAGATGCTGTGATATGCAAATAATTAGCTTTCCAGAGAATTCACACTAGGTTGGCGCCGGTGGTGACACCTACAACGTGCTGAATTGGGGAATGTTTCCAACCGATTTCTCATACACAAACAGCAGTTGACCGGCGTCGCCTAGTGAAACGTTGTTGTGATGCCTCGTGTAAGGAGGAGAAATGTGTGCCGTCACATTTCCGAGTTTGATAAAGGTCGGATTGTAGCCTACCGCGATTGCGGTTTATCGTATCGCGACATTGCTGCTCGTGTTGATCGAGATCCAATGACTGTTAGCAGAATATGGAATCGGTGGGTTCAGGAGGGTAATATGGAATGCCGTGCTGGATCCCTACGGCCTCGTATCACTAGCAGTGGAGATGACAGGCATCTTATCCGCATGGCTGTAACGGATCGTGCAGCCACGTCTCGATCCCTGAGTCAACAGATGGGGACGTTTGCAAGACAACATCCATCTGCACGAATATTTTGACAACGTTTGCAGCAGCATGGACTATCAGCTCGGAGACCTTGGCTGCCGTTACCCTTGACGATGCATCACAGGCAAGAGCGCCTCCGATGGTGTACTCAACGACGAACCTGGGTGCACGAATGGCAAAACGTCAATTTTTCGGATGAAGCCAGGTTCTGTTTACAGCATCATGATGGTGGCATCCTTTTTTGGCGACATCGCTGTGAACGCACATTGGAAGCGTGTATTCGTCATGGCCATACAGGCGTATCACCCGGCGTGATGGTATGGGGTGCCATTGGTTACACGTCTCGGTCTCCTCTTGTTCGCATTGACGGCACTTTGAACAGTGGACGTTACATTTCAGATGTGTTACGACCCGTGGCTCTGCCCTTCATTCGAACCCTGCGAAACCCTACATTTCAGCAGGATAATGCACGACCGCATGTTGCAGATCCTGTACGGGCCTTTCTGGATACAGAAAATGTTCGACTGCTGCCCTGGCCAGCAAATTCTCCAGATCTCTCATCACTGAAAACGTCTGGTCAATGGTGGCCGAGCAACTGGCTCGTCACAATACGCCAGTCACTGCTCTTGATGAACTGTGGTATCGTGTTGAAGCTGCATGGGCAGCTGTACTTGTACACGCCATCCAAGCTCTGTTTGACTCAATGCCCAGGCGTATCAAGGCTGTTATTACGGCCAGAGGTGGTTGTTCTGGGTTCTGATTTCTGAGGATCTATGCACCCAAATTGCGTGAAAATGTAATCACGTCAGTTCTAGTATAATATATTTCTCCAATGAATACGAGTTTATCATCTGCATTTCGTCTTGGTGTTACAAATTTTAACGGCCAGTAGTGTATCTTAAAGCAACGTACGCTAAGTACGACATACACACCCATGCCCGAGGGAGAACTCGAACTCCGACTGGGGGAACCGCGCGGACCGCGACATGGTGCCCCTGACCGCGCGGCTACCCGGCGAGGCTGTACGACAATACTTAGGGGTTATTATGTCTTTAATACGCATTTTCAATTGATAATTTGTAAAACGTATGTTGTAACGGTTACATGTGCCCATGTGTAAACCTGACAGTGTATTGAATAATAAAGAAAATAAATAACAACGTACATTAAATGTGTTTTGTCTCAGAAACCATTCGGAATAGGGCACGCATATGAAGTTTGTTGCATCAAATAAGGGTCCTGTCGTATCCTTGAATACTGACCATTCCTTCTTGGGCACCCCGTATACGCACGCCTGTCTCACTGCAAAAGAGACCGTAACGCTGCTCGGGAATTCAGGTGGAACAAAAGCTCAAAAACATGGGCAGGCTCTAGAAAACATGCTCACTTTGGTTTTTGTGACCTGTGTATTGGTAACGGGAGGAATTGTTAGATTTCAGCCATGGTCACGGTATTTCGTTTGCACTCACGATTATACAAAAGTCTCATTGTTATCGTTCACTGGTAATGGCGAAAGTATGGTTGTGTTTCAAGAACTCACAATAACTGTAGGCCTATGTCGCTGACACGGAACACGTATTATGCTCGCGTAATGTGACCTTTCTGGAGTATCGGAAACCTCCTTTGCAGCAGTCAACATGGATTCTGTAAACAATGATCGCCTTTAACCCAGCTCGCACACTCTTCGTCCACAAGACCCAGAAGGCAATGGAGAACGGCGCGAAGGTTGATGCGGTGTTCCTTGACTTCCAGAAGGCGCTTGACACAGTTCCCGCTTTGTCGTAAAAACGCACGGAATATCAGACCATTTTTGGGACTGTATTCAAGAGTTCCTAGGAAATGGAACACAGCGTGTCATTCTTAAGAGAAAGACATCTTCTAACGTAGAAGTAAGTTCTACATCTACATCTACATTTACACTCCGCAAGCCACCCAACAGTGTGTGGCGGAGGGCACTTTACGTGCCACTGTCATTACCTCCCTTTCCTGTTCCAGTCGCGTATGGTTCGCGGGAAGAACGACTGCCGGAAAGCCTCCGTGCGCGCTCGGATCTCACTGATATTACATTCGTGATCTCCTCGGGAGGTATAAGTAGGGGGAAGCAATATATTCGATACATCATCCAGAAACGCACCCTCTCGAAACCTGGACAGCAAGCTACATCGCGATGCAGAGCGCCTCTCTTGCAGAGTCTGCCACTTGAGTTTGCTAAATATCCCCGTAACGCCATCACGCTTACCAAATAACCTTGTGACGAAACGCGCCGCTCTTCTTTGGATCTTCTCTATCTCCTCTGTCAACCCGACCTGGTACGGATTCCACACTGGTGAGCAATACTCAAGTATAGATCGAACAAGTGTTTTGTAAGCCACCTACTTTGTTGATGGACTACATTTTCTATGGACTCCCCCAACGAATCTCAACGTGGCACCCGCCTTACTAACAATTAATTTTATATGAACATTCCACTTCAAATCGTTCCGTACGCATACTCCCAGACATTTTACAGAAGTAACTGCTACCAGTGTTTGTTCTGCTATCATATAATCATGCAATAAAGGATCCTTCTTTCTATGTATTCGCAATACATTATATTTATCTGTGATAAGGGTCGTGCGTACTCCAAGCGATTCTTGTAGGACAGTTACTGTTCACAATATATAGTCCATGTAAGTGACCTAGTGGATAACGCTAGAACCCCCGTGAGGCTGTCCCCGCATGGTGCTACTATATACTGAGAACTAATCACGCTAGAAACTTGGAGCGGAATGCGGGAAACCCTGCAGAGGACCGACGCTTCGTGCACGGATTGGCAGTTGACGCTAAACATAAACAAATATAACATATAGGCAGAGAGTCCAGTAATTGTATGATTTGAACATTGGAGAGCATGTGTAAAATATCTACGAGTATGTGTGCGTAGTGATTTAAAGTGCAGCGACAACATAAAACTAAGAACAGGAAAGGCAGATCTCAGATTGAAATTCATTGGAAGGATCCCCACGAAGTGCAGTCCGTCTTTGAAGAAGGTAGCCAGAAAAACCCTCCACCACCCGAAACTTGAGTATTGTTCATCAGCCTGGGACCAATGCTAGATAAAACTGATAGACGGAACAGAGAAGATCCAAAGAAGGCAGCGTGCTTTGCCACACTTTCGTTTAGTTAGCGCGAAAGCGTCACGGAGGTGTTCACCCAGCTCCAGTGACACGCTGCAAGAGAGGCGTCGAACAACACGAAGTGGTTTCCTGTTCAAATTCCGACAACATAGGGTCCTGGAAGAGTCAACGGATAGTTTGCACCCTTCCACGTATATCTCGCAATAAAGAGATTCGAGCCCACACGGAGGCTGACCAATAACCGTTGTTCCTGCGCACTATTTGTGACTTGGACCAGTATAGGGGAGAAGCGACAGGGCTATACAATGTTCTCTCTGCCACACACCAGAGAGGAGGCTTGCGGAGTATGCAGGCTGCATCATCATTAATAGCGAAATCTGACCGAGTGAATGTATACGACTGTACAAGCAAAAACTTTCTAGTAAACGTAGATCCACAAACGATCCCTTTGGCACCGTTTGTGCGATAATTACGAATGTGTGATTACCAACCGCTACTGACTTCTTTGTGAAATATTGTCATAGTTAGAATAAATCTATTTGTAATGTGAACATCTCGATTAACTCCCCATAACTGGTCTCTGATTTCACCTATTCTATACCTAAACAAGAAATACATTACTACAATAAATAGTTCACCGAGTTCTAACCGTGTCAGATTTGCGTTCATGCTCAAGCCTTCGATGACTTCCTCCGTCGGCATCAAAATGGTTCAAATGGCTCTGAGCACTATGGGACTTAACATCTGAGGTCATCAGTCCCCCAGAACTTAGAACTACTCAAACCTAACTAACCTAAGGGCATCACACACACCCATGCCCAAGGCAGGATTCGACCTGCGACCGTAGCGGTCGCGTGGTTCCAGACTGAAGCGCCTAGAACCGCTCGGCCACACCGGCCGGCCCGTCGGCATCTTCAGCAGTTTTCTGTAGGCCATTCGATACTTTATTTATGTGCCTAAATTATGTCACTGAGGCACCATGAAGTCACGGAAAAACCGTATGCAAGAAAAGATGATGCCGATAGCGATGTTGATTTCGCCAGACAGTGGACAGCTCACTTTATTCCTGTGTTGCCTTTCAACTTCAAGCATCCGATTACGTGCACTATTAGGGGTTAGGCCGCTGTTTCGCTTAAAGTTGATGTCACACCTCCTCTCAAAGACGCCTTTTTTGACAAAATCCCTGTAGGTAGATTGGTGGGATACTCTCGGAGATATACATTTTTACCTACAGCACTTAATAACCGTGTGGGAATAGTGAAACTGAGGTATAGAGGCTGTAATGTATTCATTGTAGTATCAATTGTAACTACAACCAAGAGGATCGGTTCATATAATCTAATTTTCTGGAATTTCTTCAGGTTCTTTACCACAGATTTCTTACCTCATTAAAAGTACTTTCGAAAATTATTATTTTATCGTGTTTTGGTTGTATGAGTGCTTTGGAGAGACTCACAGAATAAATGGAGAGCATACGTAAAATGAGAATGCGATATTTGGTTAAAACTATGTAAATGTATGCGTGACAAAGTTGCTGAGCAATAGGAGAATTTATTATGTACACTACTGGCCATTAAAATTGCTGCACCACGAAGATGACGTGCTACAGACGCGAAAATTAACCGACAGGAAGAAGATGCCGTGATATGCAAATGATTAGCTTTTCAGAGCATTCACACAAAGTTGCCGCCGGTGGCGACACCTACAACGTGCAGACATGAGGGAAGTTTCCAAACGATTTCTCATACACAAACAACAGTTGACCGCCGTTACCTGGTGAAACGTTGTCGTGATGCCTCGTGTAAGGAGGAGAAATGCGTACCATCACGTTTCCGACATTGATAAATGTCGGATTGTAGCCTATCGCGATTGCGGTTTATCGTATCGCGACATTGCTGCTCGCGTTGGTCGAGATCCAATGACTGTTAGCATAACATGGAATCGGTGGGTTCAGGAGGGTAATACGGAACACCGTGCTGGATCCCAACGGCCTCGTATCGCTATCAGTCGAGATGACAGGCATCTTATTCGCATGACTGTAACGGATCGTGCAGCCACGTCTCGATCCCTGAGTCAACAGATGGGGACGTTTGCAAGACAACAACCATCTGCACGAACAGTTCGAAGACGTTTGCAGCAGCATGGGCAATCAGCTCGGAAACCATGGGCTGCAGTTACCCTTGACGCTGCATCACAGACAGGAGCGCCTACGATGGTGTACTCAACGACGAACCTGGGTGCACGAATGGCAAAACGTAATTTTTTCGGATGAATCCAGGTTTTGTTTACAGCATCGTGATGGTCGCATCCGTGTTTGGCGACATCGCGGTGAACGCACATTGGAAGCGTGTATTCGTCATCACCATACTGTCGTATCACCCGGCGTGATGGTATGGAGTGCCATTGATGGCATTTTGAACAGTGGACGTTACATTTCAGATGTATTACGACCCGTGGCTCTACCCTCCATTTGATGCCTGCGAAACCCTACATTTCGGCAGGATAATGCACGACCGCATGTGGAAGGTCCTGTACGGGCCTTTCTGGGTACAGAAAATGTTCGACTGCTGCCCTGGCCAGCACATTCTCCAGATCTCTCACCAACTGAAAACGTCTGGTCAATGGTGGCCGCGCAACGGGCTCGTCACAATACGCCAGTCAGTAGTCTTGATGAACTGTGGTATCGTGTTGAAGCTGCATGGGCAGCTGTACTTGTACACGTCATCCCAGCTCTGTTTGACACAACGCCCAGGCGTATCAAGACCGTTATTACGGCCAGAGGTGGTTGTTCTGGGGACTGATTTCTCAGGATCTATGCACCCAAATTGCGTGAAAATGTAATCACATGTCAGTTCTAGTATAATATATTTGTCCAATGAATACCCGTTTATCATCTGCATTTCTTCTTGGTGTAGCAATTTTAATGGCCAGTAGTGTATGTCCAAGTGAGCTTGATTTTGCAAAAGGCAGCCAGAAGGGGCGTTGAGTATTACATTTATTAGTGATTTATTTTGTGTGAAGGAATCATATTTTGTTATCATTAAATTTTATTTAGTTTCGAAATTACGAGATTTCTAGTCTGAATTACTTGTGGTAATCTGATTGGCTGAAATTAGAAATACCGTGAGTATACAATTGCTTGAGTTGATCTCATTGGCTGCTTAACATATTAGCCGATAGAAATTCAGCACTTCGCGTGCGTTTGAGTAGGGCTTTTTGCCTGCGTTCTATGAGTCGAGAGAGTCACTCGAGAGTCATCTTCTGCTGAACACCTATGTTAAACCACGCTGATCGAATTTGTACCAAAATCAAGAAATGCGCGCATTTGATCGGTTCTCGTGTCGTTGACCAAAAGCGACTACAATGTCGAGTATTTTGCGAAAGTTTGAGCTTTGTGAGTGGTTTATTTTAGGAAATATACCTGCGTGTAAGGGTTTCATGTCGTCCATAAACTCCGCGTGGCGCATTTATTGTAGAGTACGAGAAATTATTGCGAGCACTTCCTTACATGAAGCCTGCTGAACGACTGAATGTGTTAACTCGCAAGTGGTCGTCGGTCAGTGACTGTTTAGGAGGTTCAAAATATCGGGTTGGACTATATATCTTCTGGCTGCTTTTGGATGTGAACTTGTAACAGACGCAGTCAATAACATTGCATAAGTGATGCCGGGATATTAAATACGGACTTGATAGGCATTTTCCGTGGTTTTGAGACAATAAACGAAATTAAAGGAAATTTCAGATATAGTTTCAAACAAGTCATGCAAGATTCTCGAAAGCTCGATATTCTAACAATCTTTCAGCTGCTGCCCATGGACTGGAGTTATTGGCCTTCTCGTGGTAGGTATTTAGTCGAATTTTCGTCAACGCTGCTTTTGTCAGCTAAACCAGTGTCTACCATTGCAGAGTGAAGAGGCAGACAATTTGAAACCTATCCAGGTAGGTTGACAGGAAATTTCCATATACCAAATGGTTCAAATGACTCTGAGCACTATGGGTCTTAACTTCTGAGGTCATCAGTCCCCTAGAACTAAGAACTACTTAAACCTAACTAAAATGGCTCAAATGGCTCTGAGCACTATGGGTCTTAACAGCTGTGGTCATCAGTCCCCTAGAACGTAGAACTACTTAAACCTAACTAACCTAAGGACACCACACACATCCATGCCCGAGGCAGGATTCGAACCTGCGACCGTAGCGGTCGCGCGGCTCCAGACTGTAGCGCCTAGAACCGCTCGGCCACCCCGGCCGGCTTCCATATACCCTTCTCGTGTTATTGCGATGCTAAACTTAAATATTGGATCAAAATTTTGTGTATGAGAGTGCATAAAAAATGGTTCAAATGGCTCTGAGCACTATGGGACTTAACTGCTGTGGTCATCAGTCCCCTAGAACTTAGAACTAATTAAACCTAACTAACCTAAGGACATCACACACATCCATGCCCGAGGCAGGATTCGAACCTGCGACCGTAGCAGCAGCGCGGCTCCGGACTGGAGCGCCTAGAACCGCACGACCACCGCGGCCGGCGAGAGTGCATAGTTTTCAATTCAGGGCGTGTGCGGATTTGCTAGCACTGGTGATTCAGTTTTCAAACCTAGCAGTAATCTTACATGCCGGCCGAAGTGGCCGTGCGGTTAAAGGCGCTGCAGTCTGGAACTGCAAGACCGCTCCGGTCGCAGGTTCGAATCCTGCCTCGGGCATGGATGTTTGTGATGTCCTTAGGTTAGTTAGGTTTAACTAGTTCTAAGTTCTAGGGGACTAATGACCTCAGCAGTTGAGTCCCATTGTGCTCAGAGCCATTTGAACCAGTAATCTTACAAGTTGTACTGTTTACAAAACAATTTGTCAACTTTGCAACTTTGGGTATAGAGCTTGCAGGTCTTCTGGCTGTCCTGCCACGTGCAATACTCCCTTGGTGTCGGAGACGCTGATGAATGCTTGTAAATGCGAGACGGATCAGGGTATTTTATTGGTAAAAACATTCAGCTTTCGATGCATTACTGTCATTCCTACCACAAATGCTGAACATGTTCACATGCTCTTCGTTGCTGCAAGGCTCCTTTGTGACAACACTTGCCACCGCTCAGACAAGTGACGTGACTGCTACGACTGTGGACTAGATCCGTCCTGTCCGCCCTGTTTGTGTCCGATTCTGTAAACAACATCGCATTGTGGACTGCTTCTCGTGCACAACGAGTAATGCATAATGATGCGTACGATAAATGACTCAGTGGCAGCTCGTAATCGCACATTCACAAACGAACAATTTGCGAGGTAATTACTATCACGCATGTCCTTCGTTTGGAGACCCACATTTACTGGGGCGTTTTCGCTTTTGTTACTGTACATCTTTACCGATGTCAGTTTTCGTTCTTAATTATGTTACTCCCTGTAGGTGAACATGAAGATCTAGAAGTCAAATCACAGAGTGAAGAAACGAGTAGTCATGGAGAGATGATGAAAAACATTATGTAGAAAACGGTATGAGGGGTGTAGTGGTCAAGTCGCTGAACTCGAATTCACGACGAGCTAGACCCAAATACCTGACTCTTGAACGTGACGGCCACTTACCAAACTGCACGTGTAATCCCACCTCGCTCAGCTGCTGTGGTTACGCATATATCACTTGTTCACCGAGAGACACCAATATCTCGCTTGGTGACTATCACAGGTCTCCATAAGGACTGAAATGGTTCAAATGGCTCTGAGCACTATGGGACTCAACTGCTGAGGTCATTAGTCCCCTAGAACTTAGAACTAGTTAAACCTAACTAACCTAAGGACATCACAAACATCCATCCCCGAGGCAGGATTCGAACCTGCGACCGTAGCGGTCTTTCTGTTCCAGACTGCAGCGCCTTTAACCGCACGGCCACTTCGGCCGGCTAAGGACTGAAATCAGAACACTTGTGGGCTGCATCGCCTCCAGTCTATCTCTACCTACTGGCACACTGCCGTCGACATATCCTGAAGTATGACGCGGCACATCAGTCCAGGCTTTGAATGTCCAACAGATGTCTTCGTATGCCAGTGTAGGTCTCTTCCCATGAAATGGGAGACTCGTGTGTTGAGAACTGGTGGCAGGGACAAGTTTCATACGATGTTTTACTTAGCGTCTTATCGGAAAACTGCCTTGAGTAACTACAGAAACCGGCCGCTGTGGCCGAGCGGTTCTAGGCCCTTCAGTCCGGATGATGCTTAGAGCCATTAACTACAGAAGTGACAGGAGGTTAATGTGTTGGATCTCCTAGTGACGCGAAACAGAGTTGATTGTGTTATGTACCCAAACCACCCTGTTAAATGAGGGCCAGTATGGCATACTGGAGGTATACGAAGTTGGTTCAAATGGCTCTGAGCACTATGCGACTTAACTTCTGAGGTCATCAGTCGCCTAGAACTTAGAACTAATTAAACCTAACTAACCTAAGGACATCACACACATCCATGCCCGAGGCAGGATTCGAACCTGCGACCGTAGCGGTCGCTCGGTTCCAGACTGTAGCGCCTAGAACCGCACGACCACTCCGGCCGGCAGGTATACGAAGTGCATACATCTGTAACAAGTACAGATAATTTTCAGACGAAAATTCTTGGTCCATTTTTCTGTTCCGCCAACGGTTTAGTCAACCATCAATGTCAAGATTTTCCGATTATAGGAACAACCTCCAGAAACTTGCTGTGGCGGGAACAGGCAGTTATGTAGTTACTGACATTAGCGTTCGCACTCCTGCCATTGGCGCAGTTGCAGATAATGTATAATTTCGTATATTTAATACTTTTTCCACAACGATTTTGTTTTTGTTATCCTTTTATTTATGTGAGGTGAACGAGCACCGTAGCCCACCGGGGTCCTTCTGTTGTAAATACAGACAGTCCGCTGTTGTGTCTCCCGCAGATGTTCAGAGGACGAGCTCCCCTTGACGCGTGACAAATACTGTTTTTTTAACAGCAAATTATGTTCATTTTTTTTATTGGAGAGCTTATCAGAAAAGTTACAAGTCCTTTTAATTAGCCCCATTGGTAAAATGTAATATAGTTTCATTTGTTTTCAAAGCTCTGTGTTTTCCAAAGTATTACTTTTACACATGTTAATGATGAATAGAACCCGTCTTGTTGGAAGATGAAAGTCTCGGAGTCAGACCTCAGTTGTGATAACAGCCACAACTGCAACTTATCAAGGCAGGAGGTACCCGTCACAGTATTCTCTTCTTTTTCTCCTCCTCGTTCTTCTTCTTCTTCTTTGTTTTCCTTCTTACCTCTCATGCGATCCTGAGGTTTTCACTTCATCTTTTCCCAGG
The DNA here is from genome assembly GCF_023864345.2 of Schistocerca serialis cubense. Lineage (NCBI taxonomy): Eukaryota > Metazoa > Arthropoda > Insecta > Orthoptera > Acrididae > Schistocerca > Schistocerca serialis. Next base: position 405,314,361 of record NC_064645.1, read on the forward strand.
GCGGCTAATATTTCTTTTACCAGCTGGTGATTTATTTATTACGATTTTCACAATCTCCCGTTTATTCCTCCTGTCTGTGTTCGTTCCATTCATGTTTCTCTTACGTCCCCACTCATTAATGGAGTTCATATACATCCTTTTCTAATGCTTTCATTTCTCTTTCTTACCTGTAGTCCTTCGCAGAATTTTCATTTCCGCGGTTACCAAAAGTCCTCTAGTTTTTGATGTTTCAGGTCTTGTCTCAGCTGCGTATATTATAATTCATCTCACTGGTGTTTTGTATATTCACGCCTTTGCATCTTTCGTATATGTTTGTTTTCCCAAACAGTATCACCTAAACACCCTGCCACTTTGTGTGCTTCTTGTTTTCTAACTTACTTTTTGACATTCTCACTGAGAGACAATTCTATACCAAGATATTTAAATGTCACTACTTGTTGAATAATTTTTCCATTCATTTCCGGTCTGCATCTAATTGGTTCCTCAAATGTGATCACACATTTGGTTTTTTGAGTGGGTATTCTCATATTTAGGGTTTTGGCTGCCACGTTGAGTGTATGTAAATGTTTCTGAAGGTTACCTTCACCGTTTGTTAGCAAAACTGCATTTTCAGCATAACAAATGATTTTTATTTCTTCGTCCTCATTCTATAACTACTACCAGCCAGTATCTTCTTCAACACCTCGTCCATGACTATATTAAAAAGAAGCGGGCTCAAAGAGTCACCTTGTCTAATACCACTATTAACTGCTACGCTGCTAGTTGACCTGGAACCAAGTTTCGCCTGGATGTTGTTGTTGGAATAAATGTCTTCAGTTGTTTTTATTAAGATGGAAGGAATCCCCTAGTTATAGAGCTGATTTATCATCTATTGTCTGAATCCTATCAAAAGCCTTCTGTGTTTGTCAATGAAACAAAGGTAGATCGGTCTGCTGTATCCAATGAATTTCTCTACAACCTGTCTAAGCATGAGTAGTGCATCTGTGCATGACCTACTAGATCTAAATCCATACTGCTCCTATGTAAGAGTTGTAAAGTTTTTTTATTTTATTTCCTATTTTTTTGTCATGAGTGTAAGAACTAAACTGAGTAGATTGATCCCTCTGTAATTGGATGGGTCTTTCTTATCTTGTTTTTTGTACATGAAAATTGTAGTGTTACTTCTCCAATCATTTGGAATTTTATTACCAGTTATAACATTGTTAACTAACTTGGTTAATTGTTCAGTTAGTGGATATCCTCAATACTTAAGTAATTCATTGTGGGTCCCATTTTTCTCTGCAGACTTCCTATTTTTTAACAGACTTACAGCATCTTGTACCTCTGCGTGTGAAATAGTTGCATCATCATTTGCTTGTGTACTGGTCTTTGATCTCTCTTCGTCATCTGGTAATTTTTTTACCTGCATACAACTGTTAAATATTTAATCACTGATTCCTCATTTATGTCGTTGACTTTCAAAATTTCATTTAATTTCTTTCTCTGCTGTCTGATGATTCTCCAAGTTTGTTTGTGCTGCTCATAGAAATTTCCCAATGATCCTGTTTAAAAACATTCACTAGTGATTTTGTTTCGAGTTTTCGTGCAGTCTTTATAAGACTCTTGTGTTTTGAGTGTTTTTTATTTCAAATAGACACAACTCTTTTTACACTTTTCTTTAATCTTTTTGCAAAATCATGGTGTCTGGTTTCCTCTCTTGCTTTTGTACCTAAAGTTTCTTGAGCTGCTACTTCAATATTTTCTTTGATGTTCTCCCAGTACTGATCTACATTATCCTCTGCATTAATCGGTATATTTTTATATTTTCTGTTAATCGTTTCTAACATAATCATTTTGTAGATTCATTCCATAATGACTCTACGTGGTTCTTTAATAATATTGTTCCTTCCTACAGGCAATCTGATTTTTGACGTGAGTAGGCTTTGTTCGCTCCATGTATAGGCGGAGTTTAAAGTCCAAAGATGTAGCACTGAATGAAAATGGATGTTCCTGTTTGTAACAATGTAGTCCATTGTAGATTCATGATCTCTTGTGCTCCGAATACTGTATTTGTACAGTTCTTTGTGACAATAGAAGACATTATTTATTCTCAATTCGTTGGTTGGCTATAGTTTATCATAATCTCACTATTTTCACTGAGACTCATTAAATTGCCGTTTAACTCCGAAAGTAAAACGATCCACACCGTTCCATCCGAGACACTGCAGAGAAAACATTAACCTTCGGCTAATCTCGTTCAAACGCCACAATTTGATGAGGATTTTGAGTGCCCTTCACTCTCACATTGTGGAGATTATGATTTCTAGATAAATGAAAGGTTGCTTCGCTGCTGAATATCAGATAGGAGGGGAAATGTTCATCCTCAAGTACTTTCTGCATTCTGAAGCAAAACTGAAACCGCCGGCCATAATCTTCCGGTTTTAACTGTTCCACTAGCTGCAGGCGGTAAGGTGTGAAATGTAACCGCCGTTGCAAAATCTTCCAAAAAGTTTACTGCGGTGTTCCAAATACGTGGCTTGCGCGGACCGTTGCTTTGTTTGGGCTGCGTCCCAGATTGGCTAACTTCAATGCTGATTAAGTCGGAAACGGCGCAGCGTCTCGAGTTTTTTCCTTGACAACTACACTACTGGCCATTAAAATTGTTACACCACGAAGGTGACGTGCTACAGACGCGAAATTTAACCGACAGGAAGAAGATGCTGTGATATGCAAATGATTCGCTTTTCACAGCATTCACACAAGGTTGGCGCCCGTGGAGACACCTACAACGTGCTGACATGAGGAAAGTTTCCAACAGATTTCTCATACACAAACAGCAGTTGACCGGCGTTGCCTGGTGAAACGTTGTCGTGATGCCTCGTGTAAGGAGGAGAAATGCGTACCATCACGTTACCGACTTTGATAGAGGTCGGATTGTAGCCAATTGCGATTGCGGTTTATCGTATCGCGACATTGCTGCTCGCGTCGGTCGAGATCCAATGACTGTTAGCAGAATATGCAATCGGTGGGTTCAGGAGGGTAATACGGAACGCCGTGCTGGATCCCAACGGCCTCGCATCACTAGCACTCGAGATGACAGGCATCTTATCCGCATGGTTGTAGCGGATCGTGCAGCCACATCTCGATCCCTGAGTGAACAGATGGGGACGTTTGCAAGACAACAACCACAAATTGTGGTTTGCAAGACGTTTGCAGCAGCATGGACTATCAGCTCGGAGACCATGGCTGCGGTTACCTTTGACGCTGCATCACAGACAGGAGCGCTGCGATGGTGTACTCACCGACGAATCTGGGTGCACGAATGGCAAAACATCATGTTTTCGGATGAATCCAGGTTCTGTTTACAGCATCATGATGGTCGCATCCGCGTTTGGCGACATCACGGTGAACGCACATTGGAAGCGTGTATTCGTCATCGCCATACTGGCGTTTCACCCGGCGTGATGGTATGGGGTGCCATTGGTTACTCGTCTCAGTCACCTCTTGTTCGCATTGACGGCACTTTGAATAGTGGACGTTACATTTCAGATGTGTTACGACTCGTGGCTCTACCCTTCATTCGATCCCTGCAAAACCCTTCATTTCAGCAGGATAATGCATAACCGTATGTTGTAGGTCCTGTACGGGCCTTTCTGGATACAGAAAATGTTCGAGTGCTGCCCTGGCCAGCACGTTCTCCAGATCTCTCACCAATTGAAAACGTCTGGTCAATGGTGGCCGAGCAACTGGCTCGTCACAATACGCCGGTCACTACTCTTGATGTACTATGGTATCGTGTTGAAGCTGCATGGGCAGCTGTACCTGTACACGCCAACCAAGCTCTGTTTGACTCAATACCCACGCGAATCAAGGCCGTTATTACGGCCAGAGGTGGTTGTTCTGGGTGCTGATTTCTCAGGATCTATGCATCCAAACTGCGTGAAAATGTAATCACATGTCAGTTCTAGTATAACATATTTGTCCAATGAATACCCGTTTATCATCTGCATTTCTTCTTGGTGTAGCAATTTTAATGGCCAGTAATGTACTTCTCAGCGCAACTTATCTTGCAATTGCCTTACAAGCTTTTCAGACTGTTTCTGATGGTCCTGCATAACGGAGTCAGCTCGACGAATAAGAGAGCCCACACGTTTTATGAGGTATGTCACATCCAGCTGTAGTCACTCATCGAGGGTTAGACCTCGCAGAGCTACATTTCACTCGCTTTTCCAAATGTTCAAATAATTTTCTGTGGGATAACGATCGGGCGATTTAGCTCGTCAGTCGATGTGCAATAAGATCCACGAATGATTGTCTAACGAGGAACGTATACTTGCATCCCTGTGACCACGGCTTTTGTTACTTTGCAATTTGGGAGTGCCCGCAGCATACGAATCGTGACGAAGTAAATAGAAGGGTGACACTTGGACCACGAGAATGTTAAAATAAACAAATTGATCTAGGTTCAGGGTAGTCTAAATGAGTTGTTGTTGTGGTCGTCAGTCCTGAGACTGGTTTGATGCAGCTCTCCATGCTACTCTGTCCTTGCAAGCTTCTTCATCTCCCAGTACTTATTGCAAGCTACATCCTTCTGAATCTGCTTAGTGTGTTCATCTCTTGGTGTCCCTCTACGATTTTTACCCTCCACGCTGCCCTCCAATGCTAAATTTGTGATCCTTTGATGCCTCAGAACATGTCCTACCAACCGGTCCCTTCTTCTAGTCAAGTTGTGCCATAAACTCCTCTTCTCCCCAGTTTTATTCAATACTTCATCATTAGTTATGTGATCTACACATCTAATCTTCAGCATTCTTCTGTAGCACCACATTTCGAAAGCTTCTGTTCCCTTCTTGTCCAAACTATTTATCGTCCATGTTTCACTTCCATACATGGCTACACTCCATACAAATTCTTTCAGAAACGACTTCTTGACATTTAAATCTATACTCGATGTTAACAAATTTCTCTTCTTCGGAAACGCTTTCCTTGGCATTGCCAGTCTACATTTTATATCTTCTCTACTTCGACCATCATCAGTTATTTTGCTCCCCCAATAGCAAAACTCCTTTACTACTTTAAGTGTCTCATTTCCTAATCTAATTCCCTCAGCATCACCCGACTTAATTCGACTACATTCCATTATCCTCGTTTTGCTTTTGTTGATGTTCATCTTATATTCTCCTTTCAAGACACTGTCCATTCCGTTCAGCTGCTCTTCCAGGTCCTTTGCTGTCTCTGACAGAATTACAATGTCATCGGCGAACATCAAAGTTTTTATTTCTTCTCCATGGATTTTAATACCTACTCCGAATTTTTCTTTTGTTTCCTTTACTACTTGCTCAATGTACAGATTGAATAACATCTGGGAGAGGCTACAACCCTGTCTCACTCCCTTCCAAACCACTGCTTCGCTTTCATGCCCCTCGACTCTTATAACTGCCATCTGGTTTCTGTACAAATTGTAAATAGCCTTTCGCTCCCTGTATTTTACCCCTGCTACCCTTAGAATTTGAAAGAGAGTATTCCAGTCAACATTGTCAAAAGCTTTCTCTAAGTCTACAAATGCTAGAAACGTAGGTTTGCCTTTCCTTAATCTATCTTCTAAAATAAGTCGTAAGGTCAGTATTGCCTCATGTGTTCCAATACTTCTACGGAATCCATACTTTTCTAAATGAGAGCTACCTAAAACACTTCCAAAACTATACAGAGCTGTCTCCGACTTGAGTGACACCCTCCAGAATTACGGGTTAAACGCTTCATTGTGCCGTCGTCGCACTCGACGCATCGCATCATTTGAATAGAGACAAAAACGTGATTCGCATCCTGTCAGCTACTTTCCACTTCCTGTTTGGTTCACTGAAGCCTGGCAGCTTTACGTGCAGCTTTGGGCACCCAACTCCAAATATCTAGGTCGCAGGCAGTGCTCATCGCATCGTTTTCTTGGAAACTGTTAAAGGTGGACCTGCATTCACTGACTCTCGCAGTGCCTGTCTTGTACTGAAACCGCTCGTCACTGACAAAACGCCACATTCGCCTCCGGTTTCTACTGGATGACATCTTCTTAGGACCACTGTTTTAACACCGTGCTACATGGTTGGGAGTGGTGCACCATTCCTTCTAGACACGGCGGACAATCTGCTTTCACACACTAACATTCGGGCAAGTTCATTCGGTGTGAGGCCGTGGGCACCTCAAACACGAGAGCTCATTTCTGACAGTCTGTCACCTCTCCACGTCGACCTTTCTTAATATCCTGGTTCCAAACAACGGAATGACACAAGCAGAGCGCTTAACTGCCACGATACGTCAGCGGTGAAGGATCACCCGGCTGCCTGGCACAAAGTTAATAATCATCCGCTCCACTTCAAAGCGACCACTGTCGTATATCTCTTGTTAGTAATTGGCTAACGGTACAGGTGGATAAATTTGTAAATACAAGACACAAAACGAGACCAAGCAAAGAGAGAAACACGTTGGAAACTAAACGTACTCGTAAAGCCGCGTTGTGGATGAGGAAACGTCTGTTGGGCTGAGTACACTGTCTAACAGTGCAAGGAGAACTGATTTTCGCCAAGAGATCACCGAGTAAAGCACAAAGAAAAATAGCTACTGGTAGAGTGTCAAGCTCCTGTATATTCCTGTTTTGTTCCTCAGAGTAACAATCTGGAAACATAATTTGATGGGTTCTACCGTCAGATGAAATTTTTGTTAAGCTTTTAATAGTACGACGAAGCCAAAATTTTCTCAAGCAAGCTCCACTTTTGCGGAATAAATTCGAAATGTTTTACTTGGTCCAAAACAGCCTAAGGAACAGTTAAAACAGTATATGGGACAATGCCTGACAAACATTGCAAACTTCTGATGACAAACGACATATATCTTTATTGAAATTACACTCCTGGAAATGGAAAAAAGAACACATTGACACCGGTGTGTCAGACCCACCATACTTGCTCCGGACACTTCGAGAGGGCTGTACAAGCAATGATCACACGCACGGCACAGCGGACACACCAGGAACCGCGGTGTTGGCCGCCGAATGGCGCTAGCTGCGCAGCATTTGTGCACCGCCGCCGTCAGTGTCAGCCAGTTTGCCGTGGCATACGGAGCTCCATCGCAGTCTTTAACACTGGTAGCATGCCGCGACAGCGTGGACGTGAACCGTATGTGCAGTTGACGGACTTTGAGCGAGGGCGTATAGTGGGCATGCGGGAGGCCGGGTGGACATACCGCCGAATTGCTCAACACGTGGGGCGTGAGGTCTCCACAGTACATCGATGTTGTCGCCAGTGGTCGGCGGAAGGTGCACGTGCCCGTCGACCAGGGACCGGACCGCAGCGACGCACGGATGCACGCCAAGACCGTAGGATCCTACGCAGTGCCGTAGGGGACCGCACCGCCACTTCCCAGCAAATTAGGGACACTGTTGCTCCTGGGGTATCGGCGAGGACCATTCGTAACCGTCTCCATGAAGCTGGGCTACGGTCCCGCACACCGTTAGGCCGTCTTCCGCTCACGCCCCAACATCGTGCAGCCCGCATCCAGTGGTGTCGCGACAGGCGTGAATGGAGGGACGAATGGAGACGTGTCGTCTTCAGCGATGAGAGTCGCTTCTGCCTTGGTGCCAATGATGGTCGTATGCGTGTTTGGCGCCGTGCAGGTGAGCGCCACAATCAGGACTGCATACGACCGAGGCACACAGGGCCAACACCCGGCATCATGGTGTGGGGAGCGATCTCCTACACTGGCCGTACACCACTGGTGATCGTCGAGGGGACACTGAATAGTGCACGGTACATCCAAACCGTCATCGAACCCATCGTTCTACCATTCCTAGACCGGCAAGGGAACTTGCTGTTCCAACAGGACAATGCACGTCCGCATGTATCCCGTGCCACTCAACGTGCTCTAGAAGGTGTAAGTCAACTACCCTGGCCAGCAAGATCTCCGGATCTGTCCCCCATTGAGCATGTTTGGGACTGGATGAAGCGTCGTCTCACGCGGTCTGCACGTCCAGCACGAACGCTGGTCCAACTGAGGCGCCAGGTGGAAATGGCATGGCAAGCCGTTCCACAGGACTACATCCAGCATCTGTACGATCGTCTCCATGGGAGAATAGCAGCCTGCATTGCTGCGAAAGGTGGATATACACTGTACTAGTGCCGACATTGTGCATGCTCTGTTGCCTGTGTCTATGTGCCTGTGGTTCTGTCAGTGTGGTCATGTGATTATCTGACCCCAGGAATGTGTCAATAAAGTTTCCCCTTCCTGGGACAATGAATTCACGGTGTTCTTATTTCAATTTCCAGGAGTGTATATCGTACATTCTGTAAATAATTTTGCAAATTCGTTTCTCACTACTTTGCTTCTAGCTTTAATCGTCATCTACCAACACCTTCCCTTTCTTGAATTGAGCTGTTCACCTCATCTAATACTAATTCGGTAGCGTCGCTGTTTCCAGTATTAACTACCTATGTTCCATCTCTTGAAATATATAAATATCTAGAGAATTTAAAGATGGGACTGGTTGTACAGTTTTCTTTTTGCTGTTAATTACTCTGCACTCTGTGCCCATAACTGATTAATGTGGCGTCTACGCCTTTAGTATTATTCATTTAATCTCTTATTGTATCTTCACCTATATCATGGCATATTGTATAACATTCCTCTTATCGTCTGCTTGAAACCCACACCCTGTATTGAGTACACTGTCGACCACTGAAACTGTAACGATAGGAAGGATAGCAAAAGCAAAATTTTTCTTATTGTATATATACTGTGTAGTAGGAAGAATACATGATTAAATTGCTAGTAATCGGTGGTACGCAGTGTGCAAAATTCATTTCACAGGTTTACCACCTATGGCAGAAACAACGCTGTCTTTCGACTGGGCACTGAGTCGAAATGAGCTTGGACGACAAATGAGGGTACGTCATTCCCAGCTACTTCAATTCACTGCCGTATTTCATCGATCGCAGTGCCAGGTGAGTGGTGGCGTGCTAGTATCTCGTCAACACGTGACTGGGTGTTTTCGAGGGGCTGAATGATATCACGCAGACACTGAAGAAAGGCCGTAATTCCAGGTCGGAAATGTAATACCTGACGTCCAAATTACAGGCTATCACGGTTCGCGGAAGGCACTAGGCGTATATGTCGATGACGAATGCAATCCAGGAACGTGGGTTCTCTTCGGAATCTCCACACACGCGTATGTCCATCGTGTTGCTGTAAACAGAACCGGAATTCGTCTGGAAAGACGACGTGGTGCCGTTCCTGTGTCCAGTTTTGTAGTCTAGCGCGAACCCTCTCTGCTGCCGTGTCAAGATATACTGCAACAACGGTGACCGAGCTGACAGTGTGTGATGCTCCAGACCACACCGTACTGCCTTTGCTGAGAACAAGGCCACTTCCAGACTCATCGTACAAGACGTTGCTGAACTATCCTGTACAGCCGAGAAAACAACATTTTCCTCTCGGGCGTTAGTCACGTAGGTTGCTGAGGTACTGCAATGCGCATGCTGTTGACTATGGCCATCCTAAGCCCTTCTGTCCCATAGTCTCGTCACAGTCATGGGATGACGACCAACACGAGCAACAGTACCGCAGAACCATAAACCGTAGTCTCAGTAGATCACGATCCTGCCACTGTCGATATCCGAAAAGTGATGGTAGACGTCTCCTTTTCCTGCAAGAAGCGTGGCACGGTTTTCTCACAATCAACTAACAGCCAGTTGCAATTTATTTGTGAGTAATCCGCTGTGTAATTTTTTCTCATGTCAAGAATGTAGATGGCATTACTCTTACCTACTTTGCGTCATTACGTTGAAATGATGATTTGCAACCCAAGAGTACCAGTTTGATTATTGTTGCATACTGCCTTCATGCTTCTGCAGCTTTACTAACAAGCAGTGTAATTTCAGTGCCATGCCTCCGCCCGAAATAATACTGTAACGGATTTTGTTACGTATTTATCTGTTCTGATCAGATGTTATTCCCTGTCCTCTAGTTATTTTTTGTTTTGGTGTAAGTCCATACATATAATGAGGGGCCAAAGAAACTGGTACATCTGACTAATACCGTGTAGAGCCCCCGCGAACACGCAGAAGTGCCGCAACACGACGTGGCATGGACTCGACTGATGTCTGAAGTAGTGCTGGAGGGAATTGATACCGTGAACACTGCATGGCTGTCCATAAATCCGTACCGAGCGAATTGGCGCAGTGGCTAGCACACTGGACTCACATTCGGGAGGACGACGGTTCAATCCCGCGCCCGGCCATTGTGATTTAGGTTTTCCGTGATTTTCCTAAATCGCTCCAGGCAAATGCCGGGATGGTTCCTATGAAAGGGCACGGCCGACGTCCTTCCCCATCCTTCCATCATCCGACGAGACCGATAACCTTGCTGTCTGGTCTCCGTCCCCAAACAACCCAACCCATAAATCCGTAAGTGTACGAGGAGGTGGAGATCTCGTATGAACAGCACGTTGCAAGACATCCCAAATATGCGCAATAACTTTCATGTCTGGGGAGTCTTGTGGCCAGCGGAAATGTTTAAACTCAGAACAGTATTCCTGCACCCATTCTGTAGCAATTCCGGACGTATGGGGTGTCGCATTGTCCTACTGGAATAGCCCAAGCCTGTCGGCATGTTCAATGGACATGAACTGATGCAGGTGATCAGGCGGGATGCTTATGTACATGTCACCTGTCAGACTAGTATCTAGACGTATCATGGGTCCCCTGTCACTGCATCTGCACACGCTCCACACCATTACAGAGCCTCCAACAGCTTGAGCAGTCCCCTACTGATATGCAGGGTCCATGGATTCAAGAGGTTTGTCTCTATATCCATAAACATCCATCCCCTCGATACAATTTGAATCGAGACTCGTCAGACTAGGCAACGAGTTTCCAGTCATCAACAGTCCAATGTCAGTGGTGACGGGTCCAGCCGAGGCGTAAAGCTTTGTGTCGTGCAGTCGTCAAGGGTACGCAAGTAGGCTTTCGGCTCCGAAAGCCCAAATCGATGCTGTTTCATTGAATGGTTCGCACGCTGACACTTGTTGATAGCACAGCACTGAAATCTGCAGAAACCTGCGGAAGGGTTGCATTTCTGTCACGTTGAACGATTCTCTTGAGTCGTCGCTGGTCTCGTCCCTGCAGGATCTTTTTCCGGCCGCAGTGATGTCGGATTCTGATGTTTTACCGGATTGCTGATATTCACGGTACACTCGTGAAACGGTCCTACCGGAAAATCCCCACTTCATCGTACCTCGGATATGCTGCGTCCCATCGCTCGTGCGCCAACTATAATGTCACGTTCAAACTCACTTAAATCTTGATAACCTGCCATTGTAGCAGCAGTAACCGATCTGACAACTGCTCCAGACAGTTGTTGTCTTATATAGGCGTTGCCGACCGCAGCGCCGTATTTTGTCAATTTTCATATCTCTGTATTTGAATACGCATGCCTATACCAGCATCTTTGGCACTTCAGTGTATTACAAAAATGTACTTACGTTTATGGTTATGTGTGCACGTTCCACATTTCCTCCTGAACCATTGGACCGGTTTCAGCCACACTTCATACTATCAGGTAACAGTCGCTAGGGTGACAAGAACCACGTATCGTAGTTCAGGAGGTATGGAATTCATAAGGAATTAGATGTGTGAAAAATTGCAGCGTCATGGATGACGTTTAAATTTATTACTTCTGTGCTATGAAATGTACTCGCAATAAGTTTCTCAGACAGTTTCCACACATGCCACTAAATGCAGTTACAAAATTATATCTTGGTACCACACATAGTTTAGGAGGTATGACGTCATAAAAACTAATATGCGTGAAAAACTTTAAAATTATTACTTCTGTGCTACTAACTCTATTCGTAACATATTTCATAGACAGTATTCACATAAATCGTTGAATATACCTAGACAAATATATCAGTGTATGACATAGTTCATGAGATATCACATCATAAACACGGAAAAATGCCCCACCATGCAAGTTTTAATTAATTTGTTCTTTACTACTACGCGTAAGATTTCTCTATACTCCAGTCGACTTAAGAAAATGACTGATACGTGGCAGTGCTTTTGACAGCTTCCAACTGCGAAAAGCAGGCGGCTGTAAGAGAAAGTAACAGCCGTGTGTAGAGCTATGAACAGGCGGTTGCCGTAGAGACTGTACTTGTACATTTGTAGTTTATGGCCGGCCGGGGTGGCCGAGCGGTTCTAGGCGCTACAGTCGGGAACCGCGCGACCGCTACGGTCGCAGGTTCGAATCCTGCCTCGGGCATGGATGTGTGTGATATCCTTAGGTTAGTTAGGTTTAAGTAGTTCTAAGTTCTAGGGGACTGATGACCTTAGAAGTTAAGTCCCATAGTGCTCAGAGCCATTAGTAGTTTATGTGTATTTCTTTGTACGACTGTTTCATAATTTGAAAGGTGTTTTCAAGGAAACGAAATTTTTTACATATTATTGTACTAACACAGCCGTTTTTTATTTTCGTTTTTAATAGAAAATTGTCAAAATGAATACACAGGCAATACCAGGTTTATCAACCAACCTTTTAGATCTTCGACATTTCACCCATTCTTGATTTGTTTGATCGATTGTATCGTTCCAGCTAGTAAATACACACGCAGTTTTCATCCTTTTCATCACACTGCTGCAGCTTATAAGAGAAAGGAAGAAAAACTAGATGGGATGTTTGTTGAAAGTGGAATGCTTGCTAACAGACGCTTTGTAGGGACTAGTTTGTAAAAGGAGATTGAGAAGAAGGAAGAGATATAAGATGATATATGACATAGACGAAAGCGAAAATTACGCATACTTGAAGAGTATGGGAGGCGATATGAGAGAATGGTGAGTTAACATATGAAAACCTGCCTTTGGGCAGAATAGTAATGATATCAGCAGTAGTCCTATCCACGTTTTTCCTTGGTCTTGGTTTTACCAGTTACTGTCTATTTGAGATTCATTACGCTGAAATAGCACTTTTAGAGATGTCCACCTTTTATTTTCCTGCGTCTTCATTTTTTTAGACTGTGTTTCCAACTGCTGTTGTCTTAAAGTTTCCTTGACGGGAATATCAATTAGGATGGAATGCAAAACTGCACGTAAACGTGCTCCAACAGAACTGCGTAAACGTGTCCCGTCGCCATCGCTCAATTAGTTTCGAAATTACTTTCAAATTATACGCTTGTGTCATGGAGAGTGAAATGATCTGTTGTGAACGAACATATATTTATCTTTCGCATTTCAAACAGGTGTGCTCCCTAGAGTTTCGATATTTGAGTAACAAAATTTACTCACTTTATATAACAAGAAATATAAGTTCTTCTCACTGGTGCTGTGAAGTTTGTGAGAGGCCTCAGCAGATGGCGGTACTAGTCTTCCATTGTCGGTAGCGCCCTAACAAGAAAGGTGCCCGAAAAAAGCGCTGTACGAAAACATGTCTGGTGCGTAAAAGTGCCCTGGTCGCCCCTACTATGTGTTATCCGCCTTTCCATATAGCTTAAATCTATTTTTATAAGAATTTCTATTACTTTGCAGCAATTTACACTGTCGAACGATTCGTGTAGGTCGAGAAATCATACGTACGTATCTTGATAATGGAAGCAAGGCTTAAGAAAAATCGAGTGCAACGCCAGAACTGTCTGTCTGGTGCCTTTACTGTCCTGTACGACTTCGTACACAACAGTAAGAAGAGGTGGGCTACAGAGCGGGGAGGGAACTGTCGTCGTAGGAAAGCTGCACAGGAGCGGAAATGATAAGCTAACAGGTTAACGCAGCAAACAGAAGATTCACTTAGCTTGTATTCTCCAAGCGTACGAAGGCTCATCGCGAATAACGCAGCAATACATAATGTCAAGCTGTCAACGTCAAAAAGGGAGATGCTATCTAAAGTAGGCACGAACGATGATGTGGTAGCGAGAAGGCTACAAGCGCGAATGGACCTCTGGCTGTCGCCGGCCGTTCTATATTGCGGTGGCAGAGGGCGCTCTACAGTACCTCGTCGTAGAGAGCCTGTGTAGGGAGAGAGTGGCCAACCGGACGATACGGCGGCCATTTTTCTGCCAAACTGCGGGCGGGACTTTTGAATGGCCAGTAGTGGATTACACACTCATCGAATCAAAAGCACAAGACAATATGGCGAAATCATCTGATAAATGCCTTTCTTTACAGCTATAATATACGCATAGTAGCCTACTACGCACAGCACAGGAAAATTTGATACAGTGGCTGTAAAAATTATTCGTTACTTGCATTTATCTCCTTTAAAGTTCGTTTACTAGACATATTGCAATGAAAGTAACGTAAATAAAAAAATATAGTGTATAGCATTTGTTTTGTCTCGGAAGTGCTTAACGCTAAAGATTTAACGCACCTGTATTACGTCAGATGAATGAAAGTCGTAAGCAGTTGTTTACTTGTGACATGCAAAAAGTGTGAGACGTAAAGGATTACAAAAATCAGGTAATGCTAAATGTAGGCTACTGTAATAACGACCAAATATAACAAGAAAACTACCATATCCCTCCTACCCCACAGTAAGTAGGCCTTTTAAGAACTGTCTTCAAGAGTACCTACAGTTATTTACTACGACTAATGTTTCAGCAACCACGACAAAATGAAGACAGAAATCTGGGAAACTTCCTGCCCTAACAGCATTAATGAAATAGTTATAAAACTACAATCACATTACCTGGAATTACTAACAGTGCCCTAGAAATCAAATGACACTCGGGGAAATCTTCAATACAGTACTGTCAGAAAAAAAACAAACCATTATGACACTGAAGGACGTAATTATGACGTCTGCAGCTTAGCAAAATTCTTACACATTAGATACACAATCTCATTTTAATTCTATGTTTATAAGAATAATGTGTTATAATAATTTTCACCGGCCAATTTACAGGTTTGTTTTCAAATTTAACTATGCACATTGCAAGTTGTTTTATATGTAGTAAAAAGCAAAAACGACTTCCTTCGCATAGATAAGAGTACTTGGTTGGTTTCCACAAGGCTCCTGTTTGATTTATGTCAGCCCTGTTGACTGCGATTGCCCATTGCTTTCGTTTTTCTTCATTTCGTGGAAATGCTAACATGCGAAATCCACTTTCGCCTCTATTGGAACAACCAAATGCAGCACAACCTTTCATCGTTTACGAACGTCTGCAGAACGAATTACAGATGTCAAAAACAATACTGTACAATTACTAACGCGTTTACTTCAAACATGTAGGCCTACCGACTTCATCACAAAACGCTTCATTATTTCAACTCGTATTTAAGATCGCAAACGCTAATTACGTACTAAAAACGATATAAAACTAATTGCATTTCCGTTGCCAACTTAAAGACGCCGGTGGCGTGGTGTTGGTGCGTCATACCACATTTAGCTTTGCTAAAGACAAGCTGATCGTCGTCTACCAGATCCACAATTTTCTTTCCAATATCCTCTTCCCAGCATAGATAGTCCGCGCGTAAACGCGGCCCTGGGCGTGTCACCTGACTGGACTTGGTCGAACCCAGTGGTGGGATCGGACAGACAGCAGAACGCAGGGTGGGCGAGGCGCTCAGTATCAGCTCACTTCGTCGAGCCCAGATGCCCGGAGCCCAACGCTTCGGGCACTCACTATGATGATACGCCGCCACCGGGCTTTCCGCGATCCACACTGTCGAGGGTGTACCGTGAGTGCCTTGAATCGGGTGGGGAAAACCGCCGCTGCAAGAGAGAATGAGATTTCGTGGAAAACACGACATCTTCGCGAGAGTGACCACGATCGAAGACCGCGGATCACGTGTTTTGGTTATTGCTTCGTCAATTTTCACGAGTTATAAGCGATGTTTAGTTTGCCTTTAGAAAAGGTGAAAGCACCAGAGAGGCAGTTCTGACGCTGCGTTTGGTAATGGAAGCATGATTAAAGAAAAATCGATACACGTTCATAGGATTTGTCGATCTGGAAAAAGCTTTCGACAATCTCAAATGATGCTTCGAAATTCTGGGAAAAATAGGGGTAAGCTATAGGGAAAAATGGGTAACATGTAATATGTACAAGGATCAAGAGGGAAGAATAAGACTGGAAAACCGAGAACGAAGTGCTCGGATTAACAAGTGTGTAAGACAGGGATGTAGCCTTTCGCCCCTGCAGTTCAATCTATACATCTAAGAAGCAATGACGGAAATAAAAGAATGGTTCAAGAGTGGAATTAAAATTCAAGGTGAAATGATACCAGTGTTAAGATTCGCTGATGACATTGGTATCCTCAGTGAAAGTGAAGAAGAATTGCTGGATATGCTGAATGGAATGAACAGTCTAATGAGTACAGAATATGGGTTGAGAATAAATCGAAGAAAGACGAAAGTAATGAGAAGTGGCAGAAGTGAGAACAGCGAGAAACTTAATATCAGGACTGGTGATCACGAAGTAGATGAACTGAAGGAATTTTGCTACGTAGGCAGGCTTAGAGTATACCCTAGACCACGGATACTATGATTTATTCGCTTTTGATTGGCTATCAGCCTTTTCTGTGAAGACAGTAGATTGAAAGTTTTTACTGTATATAGCTGTCAGGAAGGATTATAACGATTAAAGAGTTTCAACGACTCAATTCAGCAATCTTCTGGTACTAAGATTTTTAGTATATACTTTCACACTTCATATCTGGGCCTGCCGTACGTCTAGTGTCAGACGCCTGAAAATCGCCTTGTACTTGGCCAGAAATGCCCTTTTTGCCAGTACTAAGTGTGCTTTTTATGTTGTTCTTGCTGATAGTCAATAAAAGCGAATACATAGTATCCATGGTGTAACCTAGACTTGAAGCGAAAGCTATCATTTGTTTAGAAGGAAGATATAACCGCAGGCTCCATTTACCATTACTATCTCTTCCTAGATTCTGTCCTACAATCACCATCCAGGCCTATTCCCCCACCCCCCCAAAAGAAACTGGCGATCGCCTCCCCCCCCCATTTTCTCTGAGATCTCTGCCTGACGTTTTCACTAATTTATACTAACTTTCTCTCTGTCTGTCTCTCTCTCCTCTCTCTCTCTCTCTCTCTCACACACACACACACACACACACACACACATGAATTTATAAAACAAGTAGTTTCGCAGGTTGGCAATACTAACAACGTCAACGACAACAAACGGACAGACATAAATACTGTTATCCTGCAAAGTGAGAAACACGCATAACTTTAGTTCAATTTACAAAAGTGAAGCGCAAATAATGCAGCTCAACAAAAACACAGCAGAATGGCAAGAACTGCCAAGTGCATATGTGAATCGAAGTCTATCGACGTTAACCGCTGCTAGCAAGCAAGGAACTACCAGAATATGAAAAGAAACACCGTAAGTAACTTGCACATCAACTTTATAGACAAAACGATGTCTTTAACCAAAAACAACCAAAAATGTACAAACGTACGTTTACAATTTCCAGAATAACGACGGAAGATGCTTTATAAATAAAAGCGAAATGCATCTGGCGTAGCTCTCTTTAGTTAAACTGCCATAAGCTGAAGACGGAAAACCAATAATGCGGAAGATGGCCTTGCAAACAAAGGTGTTAGAAATATATTAATTCATTAATAAAATTAAGTCTCATAAGTTTCTCCTTTTGCTGAAAATGTATGTCAGCTTATATTACGGCACATACGTCACATAATTTACATTTCGTTGACTGTAGTCGTAACGTAAATATACATTCAGCGGTAGTGATACTCGTGGCCCGTAATGTTACGTCTGGCTAGGCCTTCTACGCAACTGTACAAGTATGCCCGTCGTTTATGCACATTAACTACTTTGCAACGCGTAACACTTCCACACAGAGACCATAAAGAAACAGACCGAAACACCCCCGCAACACGTGGGCCAGGTGGTCGAGAAATGAACAAGTACTCCAAGAGTGCTGAGTGCTGATGACAGCTGCACGTGATATGGCGAACTCTCGGCGAAAGTGTCCCGTATCTCCAGCAGTATCACCAAGGCCACCCACCAAGGCAGCTCCGCCAGGACCTTGGGGAGTCAACTGCGTAGGGAATCTGACAAAAGGAATTTCGAGACGTGAGGGACTCTGGCCGTGTCTATTAGCGTTCAGATATCAGAGTCAAGTATTCTTGGCAATGAGAAGAGGTGCGATAACGGAAATGTAATTACCACAGGCCGAGCAAATATTGCGACTATATCCGAGTTTAGTGGACACCGCTAGAAAATTTTCTACAGAAATAATCGCTGTCATTCTGCCCAATCCGGATTTCCTATAGATTGCAGTGTTTTCCTCTAGAGAATACCAGATCTATTGCAGGGTCTTTCTTTTACACTGAGAAATATCGCGAAACGTTGACAAGTGTACTTAAACCAGCTTAAAACGTCTTCACTGAAACTCTTGTCATAGCTTCCTTGGACACATTTCAAATAAACACATCTTTTTTTTTCCTTTCAATGAAATAGGGTGATCAGTTTCCAGAATGAGATTTTCACTCTGCAGCGGAGTGTGCGCTGATATGAAACTTCCTGGCAGATTAAAACAGTTTTAATCTTCAAAAATGGTTCAAATGGCTCTGAGCACTATGAGACTTAACATCGATGGTCATCAGTCCCCTAGAACTTAGAACTAATTAAACCTAACTAACCTAAGGACATCACACAACACCAGTTTTAATCTGCCAGGGAGTTTCATATCAGCGCACACTCCGCTGCAGGGTGAAAATCTCATTCTGGAAACATCCCCCAGGCTGTGGCTAAGCCATGTCTCCGCAATATCCTTTCTTTCAGGAGTGCTAGTTCTGCAAGGTTCGCAGGACAGCTTCTGTAAAGTTTGGAAGGTAGGAGACGAGGTACTGGCAGAAGTAAAGCTGTGAGGACGGGGCGTGAGTCGTGCTTGGGTAGCTCAGTTGGTAGAGCACTTGCCCGCGAAAGGCAAACGTCCCGAGTTCGAGTCTCGGCCCGGCACACAGTTTTAATCTGCCAGGAAGTTTCAGGGTAATTAGTTATTCGGTTGGTGCATAAATTCGTAGCGTTTTTGTTTTGCATGTTGATATTCCAGTTTTCATCGATTGCCACTTTTTATTTGTAGTTCCCTGTTGCTATCTGAGTTTACATATCGTCATTTTGTCGTTTAGAGGTAGTGAGTGAAGTGGTGGACTTTAGAAAATGGAGTGCCAAGTGGAAAATTGAGGAAGATCGTTTAAACGCATTAATCCACAATGATCCACGTCAGTGAACTCGAGGACTGACAGATGTGATGAACTGTGATCATTCCACCATCGTACCACATTTGCATGCAATGGGACAGGTTCAAAAATCCGGTACATGGTTACCGCATGCTCTAACCCAAAGTCACAAAAATTATATGCATCCCTATTTGCTTTTCATCAATTGCCTTGTGAACAACACCGGCCATTTCTATCCAGTATCTTTACTGGTGACGAGAAACGGCGTCTTTATGCTAAAACAAGGAAAAGAAAGGCATGGCTGAGCCCAAACAAAGCAGCAATTCTCCGCAGAAAGAACTGCGCCATCCACAAAAGATAATGTTATGCATATGATGGAAAAGCGACGGTGTGGTGCAGTTCGAATTGCTTCCCCGGGGTTTAACCACCACTGCTGACATTTATTGTCAGAAACTAAGACGTCTTTCAGACGAAAACCAAGAACAACAATCAGGAAGCCTGCCTGAAGTGATGCTACTTTACGACAATGCCCGCCTGCATTCTGCTAGGCTGACAAAAAACATTATACAGGAGTTGGGTTGGGAAGTACTGCGTACCCATCTTATTCACCTGATTTTGTGCCCTAAGATTTTCCTTATCCGCTCTTTATCGAACAAACTTCACGGAACTTCCTTTCCAGACGAAAATGAGCTTCAAACACTGCTCGACGAGTTCTCTGCCAGAGAACCACATTATACGTAGGTTGGAACTTAAATATACACAACCGATAGTTACATGTTTGCATCTGCTACTGTCCTTCAAAGTAGTCACCAGTGTTGTGTCGTTGTCAGCGATTGGAAGGGGTAGTATGCCGTTAGAAGAGCCTGTTCTGTTGATGGTGCGAATGGAGCAGTATGCTGCCTGTCGAATCCCTGGAACAGTTCTGAAGCGAGTGCCACGATGTGGTTGCTTCATTTTCGGAATCAAATCAAAGTCACAAGGGCTTAAGTCCGGGACTATGGGGGATGGTACAATACTTCGCAGTCCCATCGACCGAACAGAGCAGCCACAGCTTGCGCTGTATGCGCCCGCGCATTGTCGTGCGAAATGATGGGTGGCTTGCGGAGAAAGTGTCGCCGCTTCTTTCGCAAAGCTGGTCGTTTTTGGAGCATCACCTGCGACCAGCTTGTGACTTTGATTTGATTCCGAAGATGAAGGAACCACTTAGTGGCATTCGCTTCAGAACTGTTCCTGAGATTCGACAGGCAGTAGACCGCTCCACTCGCACCATGAACAGAACAGGCTCTGCTAACGGTATACTACGCCCTCCACATCGCTGGCAACGGAATCTACACAGCGCTGGTGACTACTTTGAAGGACAGTAACAGGTGAAAACATGTAGCTCTTTTGTATCGGTTGTGAATAAATAGTTGCGACTATGTAAGTTCCAACCCTCGTATCTACAGCCGCGGAATCGAAAAGTTACCCCAGCGCTGGCAGATTATTGGAAATAGTGAAGGAGACTGACTAAAATCTCTCTTATGTGTATCTGCTTATTTAGTAAGCTTATGGAAAAGCGCTAGGAACTTATCAACTAACCTAATATATATCAACATTGTGCTCCTTTTCTTTCCTACGAAAGATCAGCATGTTAAAAACTTGAATGACTGAAAACAACGACAGTAAGAATTATAGCAATAATAATAAACAAGGGTAGAATTTCAAAGGTAATGCTGCTATTACAATGCAATAAGATAGTGATGAGCGAAAACTATATGACCACTGCCCACTGCGAGACTGAATGGCGCCTGGTGGCATTGCGGATTCGTACGCAGATAAGCAAAGCGGAAACGATTGAGGAATCGTTTTAGTGATGATACGGGTCACAAACAGGAAAATCTGCTGATATAACGGACTTCCACAAAGGGCAGATTGTCATGACCCGATGCCTGGAACAAGCATCTCAAAAAAGGTGAGATGGGTGGGTCGTTAGCGTCGTACACTACTGGCCATTAAAATTGCTACACCAAGAAGAAATGCAGATGATAAACGAGTATTCATTGGGCAAATATGTTAGACTAGAACTGACATGTGATTACATTTTCACGCAGTTTGAGTGCATAGATCCTGAGAAATCAGTACCCAGAACAACACCTCTGGCCATAATAAAGGCCTTGATACGCCTGGGCATTGAGTCAAACAGAGCTTGGATGGCGTGTACAGATACAGCTGCCCATGCAGCTTCAACACGATACCACAGTTCATCAACAGTAGTGACTGGCGTATTGTGACGAGCCAGTTGCTCGGTCACCGTTGACCAGACGTTTTCAATTGGTGAGAGACCTGGAGAATGTGCTGGCCAGGGCAGCACTCGAACATTTTCTGTATCCAGAAATGCCCGTATAGGACTTACAACGTGCGATCGTGCATTATCCTGCTGAAATGTAGGGTTTCGCAGGGATCGAATGAGGGGTAGAGCCGCGGGTCGTAGCACATCTGAAATGTAACGTCCACTGTTCAAAGTGCCGTCAATGCGAACAAGAGGTGACCGAGACGTGTAACCAATGGTACCCTATACCATCACGCCGGATGATACGCCAGTATGGCCATGACGAATACACGCTTCCAATGTGCGTTCACCACGATGTCGCCAAACACGGATGCGACCATCATGATGCTGTAAACAGAACCTATATTCATCCGAAAAAATGACGTTTTGCCATTCGTGCACCCGGGTTCGTCGTTGAGTACACCATCGCAGGCGCTCCCGTCTGTGATGCAGCGTCAAGGGTAACCGCAGCCATGGTCTCCAAGCTGATAGCCCATGCTGCTGCAAACGTCGTCGAACTGTTCGTGCAGATGGTTGCTGTCTTGCAAAGGTCCCCATCTGTTGACTCAGGGATCGAGACGTGGCTGCACCATCCATTAGAGCCATGCGGATAAGATGCCTGTCATCTCGACTGCTAATGATACGAGGCCGTTGGGATCCAGCACGGCGTTTCGTATTACCCTCCTGGACCCACCGATTCCATATTCTGCTAACAGTCATTGGATCACGACCAACGCGAGCAACAATGTCGCGTTACGATAAACCGCAAACGCGATAGGCTACAATCCGACCTTTATCAAAGTCGGAAACGTGATGGTACGCATTTCTCCTCCTTACACGAGGCATCACGACAACGTTTCACCAGCAACGCCGGTCAACTGCTGTTTGTGTATGAGAAATCGGTTGGAAACTTTCCTCATGTCAGCACGTTGTAGGTGTCGCCACCGGCGCCAACTTTGAGTGAATGCTCTGAAAAGCTAATCATTTGCATATCACAGCATCTTGTTCCTGTCGGTTAAATTTCGCGTCTTTAGCACGTCATCTTCGTGGTGTAGCAATTTTAATGGCCAGTAGTGTACGATCGTCACCATCTACGGAGAATAGTTGAAGGATGGTGAAACCACGAGAAGGTGACAAGACGCTGGCCACGCCTCTCCACAGAGCTTGGAGGTCGGGGGCTTTCCGCACTATAAAGCAGAGGAGGTGGTGATGTGTAGCAGGTCTGACGACAGAATTCACAGCTGGTGCAGATACAGGTGTTTCAGTACAGATCGTTAAACACGGGGCTCCGTAACAGACAGCCCCTGCGTGTTTCCATGTTCACTCCACGACATTGTTAATTACCATTGCAGTGGGCACGGAATCTTCGAAATCAGAGCGTCGATCAACGGGAAGCAGTCCCATTGTCGGATGAAGCTCGTTTCTCATTGTACCAGGTCGATGGCAGTGTCGGACATCCACGCAAACGCAGCTCTAAAAATGCAATTCGTCACGGACGCAGGACGGTATCGGCAGTATTATATTAAGGTCGATATTCAACCGGGCTTCCATTAAACTTGCGTTAGGCACAATGACAGATTTGGGCGACGTGTAAGGTACTGCAAATCACCCTCATCCCTTCATGCTCGATTTCTTCCCCGACAGGTATGACATCTTCCAGCAGGATATTAGTCCGTATCACAAGGCCAGAGTCGTGCTGCAGTATAAGTGCAATGTATTCAGTATGTTAAGTTTTCGATTAAGGCACGTAATTAGCCTCAAGTTTGACCCATGGCCTACCTTAACAGGAAGTGCAATACTATTTCACAAGTTACATGTTACAATTTACTGGACAGTAGTTTCTGTTGAGGGAGGTGTCCCAAAAATCGACCTCTCATTTGGAGGCAATATTGCTCTCTGCAGTGAGTTACAACTGTAAGTAGGCTGTTTAGGTTCTTATGTTGGTAACGCCACGTAGCGCTCTGTATGAAAATCACTGACTGTGCTGTGTGCAGTCTGTGGCTGGTTGGCATTGTTGGAATATTCACTATTGTAGTGTTGGGCAGTTGGATGTGAACAGCGCGTAGCGTTGTGCAGTTGGAGGTTAGCCGCCAGCAGTGGTGGATGTGGGGAGAGAGATGGCAGAGTTTTGAGAGGTTACTATAAGCGGATGATCTGGACTTGCTTCCGCCAGAAAAAGGAAATGTGTAAATATGGATGTCATGAATTGATAGATATATATGTATATTTGATGACTTTTGAACATTATTAACATTATACATTGTATGTTTTCTATCAAAATCTTTCATTTGCTAACTATGCCTATCACTAGTTAGTGCCTTCAGTAGTTAGAATCTTTTATTTAGCTGGCAGTATTGCCGCTCCCTGTATTGCAGTAGTTCGAATAACGAAGATTTTTGTGAGGTAAGTGATTCATGAAAGGTATAGGTTATTGTTAGTCAGGGCCATACTTTTGTAGGGATTTTTGAAAGTCATATTGCGTTGCGCTAAAAAAATATTGTGTGTCAGTTTAGTGATGATCAGAATAAGTAAAGAGAAAACTGTTTGAGTACGTTGAGTTTTGCTCAGCTGTTTGAAAATCAAATAACGTAGAAGTTTACCAGCAAAGTTATTCATAATTTTCCTAAGGGGACGTTTCCCAGGTCATCTCTTAAATCATGAAAAGACTGTACAATTCTCTGCCCAGTTCTTCAACTGTTGTACTAGAACTGGTGTACACTTCACTTTTGAGACGATACCAGACAGAGAAATCTAGAGGACTGTGGTCAGTTGATACTGAAGGCCAAGGTATGCGTTTTCCTCGATCGACCCGTCATGGACCGTACATACATGTCAGATCTCGTCTCGCATTAGTAGCATTATCTGCCGGTGCCCCATCATGCGTATAAGACATTCTCCAATCATGAGCCACAGGTGAGATTTGAGTTAAATTAGACGAGGATCAAAAACCTTACACCCCAAGTACATTTGTGGCATCTAAGACAGTACTTCACATTGAGACCAATGACGGCTCGCAACGACAAACCTATAATTATCTGTCAGTCGCTCGTGGTCTTTGGGTTAACGTTGGTAACTCTCGATTACAGGGTCCCGGGTACGATTCCCAGTCGAATAGGGAATTTTTTTCGGCTTGGGACTGGATGTGCCTGTTGTCCTCATCATCGTTTCATCATCATCGACCCACAAATCGGCAATTTGGCGTCAAATAAAGAGACTTGCACCAGGCAGCCCAATTCCCAAATGTGTCTCCCTGCCAATGCCGGTAATGTAGTATGCATTTTTTATTTTTCAGTTGTCTGTAAAATGTCTCGTTTGCTGATCCATGTTTACTGGAACGGTTTTGCTTATGTCGTCGTATACTTTCACCCCTGTCAGTCCTTACATTAATTACTACAACCTATAGACTCTGAAGATGGCCATTGTTGAAACATCTGGACATAACTTTGCAAAGAGATATGAAATGGAACGAGCATGTGAGGGTTTTGGTAGGAGGGCGACTGGTTGACTTCGGTTTACTGGGAGAATTTTAGGAACGTACGGTTCGTCCGTAAAGGAGGCAGTACGTAGGACGCTGGTGCGACCTGTTCTCTAGTACTGCTCGACCGTTTGGGTTTCGCTCCAGGTCGGATTCAAGGAAGCCATCGCAGCAATTCGGAGGCGGGCTGCTAGGTTTGTTACCGGTAGGTTCGAACAACACGTAAGTTTTACAGAGATGCTTCGGGAACTCGAATGGAAATCCCTGCAGCGAAAGGAGCCGGCATTTGAAGCGGACTTTTAGAAGGATTCTACTGCCTCCAACATACATATCGCACAAGACCACAAAAATCGTACGGACATGGCGACTGAGACCAAATGCTTCTAAATCCGAGGTAAGCCTGTTCCCTCTCTCTAATCGCCTTTCATCAGCAAAGATCAGTCCACAGTTCGGCCCTCTTGGCACAGTCAGATACAACGAAAGCCCAAAAGGCACTGGACTCGGCGACTTGCAAACCTAAGGTGTGGTACAGGTACGTCAATGATACTTTCGTGGTGTGGAGCCATGGTGAAGAACAGCTCGGTGAATTCCTGAGACACTTGAACAGCCTCCATGCCAACATAACATTTACCATGGAAGTAGAAAAGGACAAGAAACTGCCATTTCTAGATGTGCTGGTCACAAGGGACGGCGAAAACCTGGGACACAGCGTGTATCGAAAACCGACACACACGGACCGATACCTGCACAAACTGTCAAACCACCACCCGAGCCAGAAAAGAGGCATGATTAGTACGCTCGTAACGAGAGCAGGACGAATATGTGAGCCTCAACACCTCAAACGAGAAATGCAACACCTGGAAACTGTTCTGAGGAGCAATGGGTACTCCACAAATTACATTAGAAGTGTAACAGAGCCAAACACTCGGCGAAGTAAGGAACCAGAAAAAGAAATGTCGGGTACGGCCTTTCTGCCATACATTCCCAGAGTGACGGACAGAATCGGCCATATATTGCGCAAACACGGCGTAAAGACGATTTTCAAACCGACAAGGAAGATCAAAGAGTGTCTTAGATCGGCGAAGGAGAAAAGAGACCCAATTGCAATGTCGGGAATATACCGTATACCATGCACATGCGGAAAAGTTTATGTCGGAATGACTGGACGATCAATTAACACCAGGATCAAAGAGCATAAGCGACATTGCGGGTTGGGGCAGGTGGAGAAATCGGCCGTGGCAGAGCACGCACTGAATGAGACCGACCACGTAATAAAATTCGCCGACACGGAAGTTCTGGCTGTAGAGAAGCACTATCACACGCGCTTGTTCAGAGAAGCTGTAGAAATCCAAAAACACGCGAACAGTTTCAACAAGAAAGAGGAAAGCCTTAAGGTAAACGGATCCTGGCTGTCCGTACTGCAGCGAACGACCATCGCAGGTAGCAAGAGGAGAACTGCACCGGAAATGACCGCGGAGAAGCCCTCGGACGTTGGCGCGCCAGGTACATATAGTCTGCGGCCGCGAGCTCGCCTCCAGTTCACCATCGGCAATGGAGGGTGAAGCTTTGACAATGCCAGCCACTCGTGCTGGCGAAACGTCAGAAAAATCATTAGATGAACGTCGGCCAAAGAACCCGAGACAGAAGATAATAGGCAATTTGTCATTGTTTGAATTGTACAGTATAACTTTTTGCATTCTGTTTGTTACGTATGATCTAAACTGGTACTGTGCAAAGCCATGAGTTCCATAAAGAACAGTGTACGTTAAATCTGTTCTATCTCAGAAACCGATCAGAATAGAGCATATGTCCATACGAAGGTTTTTTGCTTCAAATGAGCACTCCTGTCATATCCATGAATATTGACCATTGGGAAAACCTGCATACGTACATTTGCTTTTCATTGGAATGTCGTATGTACGACAAGAGTGAAATTTCATGAGAAACTTCTTATCAATATTTCTTTTTCGAAAATTATGCTTCAGTGTTGAAAATGTGGGTATAAGTTATTGACCTATCCAGCTGCCCCCTCCTGCTTTTCACAAAGAGAACTCTTATCCTGCACTACCACACAGACAGATGTATCGCTCTGAAGAAAGGTGGAACATGTAATGGACACTAAGTGTACCCTGAACCATTCTTAATGAAATCTCAAAACTTTTCGCTATTCAGCGCGAAACTGAATTCCCCTTCCCACAGCTGAGCAAATACCTGCTGCTGTGTGTGGCACTCCTAGATTTCCTTACGAGTTATGTAAAATACTAATAGTATTAAACGTATTGAAAAAGGCCAGCCACTAGTGAACTAGATCTCAAAGATGAAACAGTTGGTCCGTTTCTAATACAGACCAACGTTCCGGACACTGCCAAGGTGGCTATCATCAGAGCGAAAGTATTTACTTTTACATACCAAGCTGTTCACGTTTAACTGAAGATGACTCGGCTGAAGAAGCCGACGGTAGGACATAAAATTATCGGGTTCTGTGGAACTTAACATAAATGCCGAGAGCACAGAATACAGAGATATCTAGATAATTTTCACAGCCAAGAACGAATTACGATTCAAGGTCAGGGACAGGTTATCAGGAAAACCTCATCAAGAGACATTATCGCAGTTGGTGTAGCGGTTTCTTAACTGCGAAAGTTGGGTATTTTACACGCGCAGTCTCTGTCACGAGGATGTTTCAAAACATGTGGTATTGACGTATCTGAACTGGAGGAGCTAATAATAGTTTTTCTTAAGAAAAAAGGAACAACTCCATAGTCCGACTAATTAGGTGACTGTCAAGCGCACTAATTGTTCTACAGAAAAACAAAAAGTTACTGCTTTGGCGGCCAAACTGTTAGCGTTTTAATGCTGTACAATGTTGCGAAAAGTGTATACTACAGATATTTTTGTTTTAGCGGTGACATCTACCTGTCCGTTTCAAGGTAATTACACAAAAGAAAGAATGCTGCAAATATTTAGAAAATGCAGGAAAAAAGAAAGGTTTGAGTTCACGTGGCATCGAAAAGTATCTCTTTCGAGCACTATGTTAGTACCACATTTGTGGTACTAGAAGGGTAGGTGTAGCGAAGGCCATGGATTTACTCCGAGGAACCATCTAGATACTAGGCTGTTTGTAAGAAACTATGGAATACCTGAATTAGGATGCTCTGTTGGAAACAGAGACCACATCCATTTGCAAGACGAGTCCATTGTCTTTATCACTGAGTCTCCCTGTTGATTCTTAATCTGTAATCTATCTGGAGGTTCTCCTTTTACCAGTAATGTTCAAATATTAAAATCCTAGAAAAAGAAAGCTAAAGCAGACCGCTTATTGTTTTTAGTAGACAAAATCACAGTTAGGTGACAAATATGTATCAACGTCGTTGTCTGTGGGAAGTGTAACCTTAACAAAACATGTGTCAAGACAGACTGCAAGCAAATCAAGCGATAAATGTCTAGGAATTTTTTTTTAGAGTCTTCTGACTGCTTTGATGCGGCCCGCCACGAATTCCTCCCCTGTGCTAACATTTTCACCTCAGAGCAGCAACTGCAACATACACTACTGGTCATTAAAATTGCTACACCTAGAGGAAATGCAGATGATAAACGGGTATTCATTGGACAAATATATTATACTAGAACTGCAATTTGGGTGCATAGATCCTGAGAAACCAGTACTCAGAACAACCACCTCTGGCCGTAATAACGGCCTTGATACGCCTGGGCATTGAGTCAAACAGAGCTTGGATGGCGTGTACAAGTACAGCTGCCCATGCAGCTTCAACACAATACCACAGTTCATCAAGAGCAGTGACTGGCGTATTGTGACGAGCCAGTTGCTCGGCCACCATTGACCAGACGTTTTCAATTGATGAGAGATCTGGAGAATTTGCTGGCCAGGGCAGCAGTCGAACATTTTCTGTATCCAGAAAGGCCCGTACAGGACCTGCAACATGCGGTCGTGCATTATCCTGCTGAAATGTAGGATGTCGCAGAGATCGAATGAAGGTGTAGAGCCACGGGTCGTAACACATCTGAAATGTAACGCCCACTGTTCAAAGGGCCGTCAATGCGAACAAGAGGTGACCGAGACGTGTAACCAACGGCACCCCATACCATTACGCCGGGTGATACGCCAGTATGGAGAGACGAATACACGCTTCCAATTTGCGTTCACCGCGATGTCGCCAAACACGGATGCGACCATCATGATGCTGTAAACAGAACCTATATTCATCCGAAAAAATGACGTTTTGCCATTCGTGCACTTAGGTTCGCCGTTGAGTACTCCATCTCAGGCGCTCCTGTCTGTGATGCAGCGTCAAGGGTAACCGCAGCTATGATCTCAGAGCTAATAGTCCATGCTGCTGCAAACGTCGTCGAACTGTTGGTGCAGATGGTTGTTGTCTTGCAGATAAGATGCCGTTGGGATCCAGCACGGCGTTCCGTATTACCCTCCTGAACCCACCGATTCCATATTCTGCTAACAGTCATTGGATCTCGACCAACGCGAGCAGCAATGTCGTGATAAACCGCAATCGCGATAGGCTACAATCCGACCTTTATCAAAGTCGGAAACGTGATGGTACGCATTTCTCCTCCTTACACGAGGCATCACAATAACGTTTCACCAGGCAACGCCGGTCAACTGCTGTTTGTGTATGAGAAATCGGTTGGAAGCTTTCCTCACGTCAGCACGATGTAGGTGTCGCCACCGGCGCCAACCTTGTGTGAATGGTATGGAAAGCTAATCATTTGCATATCACAGTATCTTCTTTTTGTCGGTTAAATTTCACGTCTGTATCACGTCATCCTCGTGGTATAGCAATTTTAATGGCCAGTACTGTAAGTTCGTTTTCCGGATATAACCCAATCTCTGCCTTTCTCTACAGTTTTTACCCTCTACATCTTCCTTAATAGATGCCCTAATAGTCGCCCTAATAGATGCCTTAATAGATGCCCTGTAATCCTGTCACTTCTTCTTGTAAATGTTTTCGGTGTATTGCTTTCGTTACCAATTCTGCGGAGAACCTCCTCATTGCTTACCTTATCAGACAACCTAATTTTCAACATTCGTCCGTAGCAACCCGTCTCAAATGCTTCGATTTTCTTTTTTTTCCGCTTTCCCATAGTCCACATTTCACTACCATACAATGTTTTGTCCAACCGTGCATTCTGAGGAACTTCCTCCCCAAATGAATGCCTGTGTTTGATATTAGTTTGCTAGTGCTAGTATGCATTTTATGTTATCCTTGCTCCGTCCATAAGGGGTTATTTTACTGCCCATGTAGCAGAATTCCTTAACTTCTGCTACTTCTCATTACTTTCCGTCTTTCTTCGGTTTACTCTGTCTGTATTCTGTAGTCTGTAGACTGTACATTCCATTCATCACATCTTGTAATTCCTTTTTACTTTCACTGAGGATAGCTATGTCATCAGGGAATCTTATCATTGATATCCTTTCACCTTGTTTTTTAATTCCACTCTTGCACCTCTCTTCTATTTCCGTCATTGCTTCTTCTTATAAATTGAACAGTTGGGGCGGTAGACTACATCCCTGCCTCACATCCTTTTTAATCCGTGCACTTCAATGCACTCTTTCCACCTATCCACTACCTTCTCTGCATTTAACAGTAGAATTCCCATTGCATACATAACATTACCGCCATTGCTTTCAGTTTACCATAGACTGTTTTGACTTTTATGTATGCTGAATGTGTCATTCCGGCAATCATTTCTTTTTCGATTTCTTCACATTTTATGCAGGTATTTCGCCTTAGCTTCCCTGCACTTCTTATTTATTTCATTCCTAAGTGATTTGCATCTCTGTAATCCTAAACTTTTCTGAATATTTTTGTCCTTTCTTCTTTTAGCTGAAGTATTTCCTCTGTTACCCACGGTTCTTTGCAGTTACCTTCCTCGTACCTATGTTCTCCTTTCCATCTTCTGACATTGCCTTTTTAGAGATGTCCATAACTATTGAACTGAACTGCCTACTGAACTGTTCATATTCGCAGTATCTATAGCCTCGGAGAACTCCAGTCCTGTCTCTTCATTCCTTAGTATTTCGTATCCCACTTCTTTGCGTATTGATTGTTCTTGACTAGTCCAAACAGCTTGCTCCTTATGTGTGATTTGTGTAATCATGTCTTTGCAGTCCCTAAGGGAGCGATACATAGGAGGCTGAAGTACGTTTAGAGATTATTCACTTAATACTGGGTCTTCGAGCTTGAAGTAGGATTTTGTGGGATAATTCATTTCTATCTCAAAGTATCTACCACTTCAAGTTTTTCGCCGTCTCCGCAATGCTCTTCCGCAAGTCAGATAAACCTATAACCACTCGCGCTGCTCTTCTTCGTATAAGTTCTGTAACATCTTGTAATCTCCCACCTCCTTCCTTTTTCCATCTATTGTCCACATTAAACAACGCCCAGTCCAAGTAATTAATAAGCAATATCTTATATGAAAATTTGAGAGGAGCGAAGATTACAATAAACTTTCGAGTTTACTTAGCTTGTCATGCTGAGATATCCCCAGTTCTTCTAGGGGTCTGATTCTTGAAGCTGAAAATCTGACATCGGTTCCTCATGGTTGGTTTGAACTAAATAAATTGGAAGATGTTGTTGTAGAATTTTTTACGTAAATATATTTTCCACTGATTTTCTCACATTTCAATATATCATGCAGTATTTTGATTTTTCACATTAACAAAGCCGAAATTACATTGTTCGCCCCTATTATACAAAAATACGTACGGTCACATCAGAGGAAAGCTTACGGCACGCACACTCTGCGTAAATAACAATATTCCAAAGGATTTACGGTTTTTAATAACAAATGAATTCCTACTAGTTTTCGTTACATTATTCATTTCGATTATTATTTAATAAATGAATCGAGAAATAAACATACTAAACAGTACAGGATTGCATAACTAATAATATAAATTTTAAGTGTGCAAATAATTCGTAATTTCAAATGTTTCTACAAAAATAAAAAAATGGTTCAAATGGCTCTGAGCACTATGGGACTCAACTGCTGAGGTCATTAGTCCCCTAGAACTTAGAACTAGTTAAACCTAACTAACCTAAAGACATCACAAACATCCATGCCCGAGGCAGGATTCGAACCTGCGACCGTAGCGGTCCTGCGGTTCCAGACTGCAGCGCCTTTAACCACACGGCCACTTCGGTCGGCACTACAAAAATAATTTTAACTGTACATTCAGAACTAGTACTTTTACAACGATTATATCGTTGAAATTAAGGTATTTTATAAAATAATTCCTTTTCATAAATTTTAGCTTGAAATAGAACATACTGTATAAAAACCATATGAAAGTTTCCGGAAAAGCAACAGACATAATATTGACCTGTGCAAAGTTCGAAAAATAATACTGGTATCGACAGCTACTGTTGAGGGACGGCAATAATGGAGAAGGATGCCCCGTTACAACCTGCTAGTCCTATTTGGCACGAGACCCACGCACAGGTCGCGCGAGTATTTTTTAAACAGCTTCCTTAGTGAACGACTGCATTTTCTCAGTACCATACCAGTAAAAGCCTTCCACCCACTTTACCTAAGACTGAGCCAATGTGACCAATTCATTTTTGTTCCCACATATTGTTATATCCAGATATCTGGTGGGCTGACTCATTCAAATTGTGCTTCATTGATGTTATAGAATACTTTGTTTTCACGTTTTTTAAAGTGCACTATTTTACAGTTATGAACACTGAAAACAAACTGCCAATATTTGGCCAACTTTGAAATCTGATTAAAATCTGGTTGAGTATTTTCGCGCTATTTGCAGGCTATACTTCATTGCAGATATCTGCATCATCAAGTCAGACATTAGTTAGTTACATGTTCCATAGATAATTTGAACGATTATTTTATCGAAATCTTGTGTAACGTGTCAGTTTACGAGATATGGTTACATGATTTGTGTTAACATTATTGGACGTTTTTGTTTCTTAAATCTGACTCTTGCAACTACTCTTAAAAATTAGGTTTCTTTGCAGTCTACCACTTTTTAAACAGAAACTTGTCGATATGATGGAAAGTATTATCCAGAAGAAATTATTTTAGACAACAGGTTTTTCTTAATGTTATCTACTGGATTATTAATACACAGCATGGATAGAAAGGGGTGCTGCATAGTTGCATGGGGTGATCCTAAAATATCTCCTACTTCCCTCAACACACCCCATCGACGATAACATGCTACATCCCCTTTACTAATAAATCTTCTATGTATCCCGTATGATCATACTTTCATTAATACACATTCGCTGGTACCGAGTCGAATAGTTTTCGGAAGGCTTAAAATACATCTTTCATGCCTACCTGGATCCATTGCATTCAGGATATATCCGAGGAAAGAATAAGTTGAGCTTTACACGACCGATGATCAATGGTGGTTGGTACAACGTATGGGATAACATTAATCCAACAGTGAACAGAAGACCTCATTTCTTATGTGTTAGGTTGGTGCGTAGGTTGGCAGCGTTTTTGTTCTGCATGTTGGTATTCCGTTCGCTATGGGTTTATTTTATCGCTTATCATTTTTATTTGTAACTCACTGTTGCTGTTTGAGTTTACATGTTGTCGTTTCGTCATTTGGAGATAGTGAGTGGAGCTGTGGACTCTAGAAAATGGAGTGCCAAGTTGAGAAATCGGAATATTTCCGACATATTCTTCTGTTTGAGTTCAATTGAGGGGTGACAGCAGCGGAGGCAGCGAGTAACATTTGCGCCATGTATGTGGATAATGCCACTGGACAGATCACGGCAAGGAAATGATTTTCTCGTTTTCAGAAGGATGGTTTTGACGTTAGTGATCTGCACTTTGTGGAAGACGTTCGAGGTTTAATAAACATTGTAAGACCTGTGTATTTCTATTGTCTATTGTCAAACCACAATTTATGAAAGATGTTTATATTTTATTAATAGGATTAAGTAGGAATAATTAATATTTGTAATGTTGGAAATAATTGTGGTAGCAGGGAATGTCTGCACAAAAGTATTGTTGGGAGGAGAGATCGCGTATGGATACATTTTAAGAAAAGAGCGGGAAAGACCGCGCATTGATACATTTTATAATGGTAGCAGGGATTGTCTGCACCAGAAAGCATTGTTGACGGGAGAGACCGCGCTTTAGCGTTCGTAGGAAGTCAGTAGTAAGCGAGATGTGAAGCGAGTCGGTAGCAGGTCTGAAGCGAGAGGTTGAGACGAGCGGTGTGCCTGCCAGCCACCAGCTATGATTTACAAGAGATTATAAATGGATGTACAGAGACATCAGTTTACTATTATCATAAGAGGAACTAATATTATTGAATTATTTTTTTGAGAAACTCAAGACTGCTGAAGGTATGTTTGTGCAATGCTCGTTGTAAGATTATTGTAAAAAGTAAGTCCCATTTGAACGTTTGTAAAATCATTTCATTCAGAATATAATTAATTTTTGTCAGAAATATTGCATTACCTTCAACGCTGACATTTATTGTCGACATCTGAGATGTCTTGTAGGCGCAATCGAAGAAGAACGACCAGAAAGACTGCGTTAACTCACAATGATCCACGTCCGTGTACTCGATAACTTGAAAATACGATGAACTAGGATGATTCCACCATCGAGCGATATTTGCATGCAGTGGGGAAGGTGAAAAAAATCTGGTTACTCCAGGATAACGTCCGCTCGCGTTCTACTAGACTGATAAAAAAAACAAAGCACAGGAGTTGGATTGGGAAGTCATTCAGTACCCACCTTATTCACCTGATGTTGCGACCTCAGATTTTCGCCTTTTCCGCTCTCTATCGCACAAGCTTCAAGTAACTTCCTTTCGAGATGAAAACACGCTCAGAACATGGCTCGACGGCCGGCTGCTGTGACCGAGCGGTTCTAGGCGCTTCAGTTCGGAACAGCGCTGCTGCCTCGGTCGCAGGTTCGAATCCTGCCACTGGAATGGACGTGTGTGGTGTCCTTAGGTTAGTTAGGTTTAAGTAATTCTATATCTAGGGGGGCTGATGACCTCAGATGTTAAGTCCCATAGTGCTTAGAGCCATTTTTGAACCATGGCTCGACACATTCTTCGCATAAAAACCACGTGACTTCTACAGTTGCGAAATTGAAAATTTACGCCATCACATTGTTGTATATACTGAAGGAGACATTCTTGTTGATGACTGAAAGTTGTGCTTATTAAATGTATGGACAAACGCTGCGATATTAAGTAGCAACCCGATATTTAGTTTTTTCCGGTAAGATGTCAATTTTGCTTGGCGAATAATAGAATACCTCCTTGAGTTATCGTAAAATCAGAAAAGATCACTTTAGTTATAATAATTCCAGTCACAATGCTAAATATACTACTGGCTATTAAAATTGCTACACCAAGAAGAAATGCAGATGATAAACGGGTATTCATTGGACAGATATATTATACTACAACTGACATGTGATTACATTTTCACGCAATTTGGGTGCATAGATCCTGAGAAATCAGTACCCAGAACAACCACCTCTGGCCGTAATAACGGCCTTGATACGCCTGGGCATTGAGTCAAACAGAGCTTGGATGGCGTGTACAGGTACAGCTGCCCATGCAGCTTCAACACGATATCACAGTTCATCAAGAGTAGTGACTGCGTATTGTGAAGAGCCAGTTGCTCGGCCACCATTGACCAGACGTTTCCAATTTGTGAGAGATCTGGAGAATGTGCTGGCCAGGGCAGCAGTCGAACATTTTCTGTATCCAGAAAGGCCCGTACAGGACCAGCAACATACGGTCGTCCATTATCCTGCTGAAAGTAGGGTTTCGCATGGATCGAAGGAAGGGTAGAGCCACGGGCTGTAACATATCTGAAATGTAACGTGCACTATTCAAAGTGCCGTCAATGCGAACAAGAGGTGACCGACGCGTGTAACCAATGACACCCCATACAATCACGCCGGGTGATACGCCAGTATGGCGATGACGAATACACGCTTCCAATGTTCGTTCACCGCGATGTCGCCAAACACGGATGCGACCATCATGATGCTGTAAACAGAACCTGGATTCATCCGAAAAAATGACGTTTTGCCATTAGTGCACCCAAGTTCGTCGTTGACTACACCATCGCAGGCGCTCCTGTCTGTGATGCAGCGTCAAAGGTAACTGCAGCCCATGGTTTCCGAGCTGATAGTCCATGCTGCTGCAAACGTCTTCGAACTGTTCGTGCAGATGGTTGTTGTCTTGCAAACGTCCCCATCTCTTGACTCAGGGATCGAGACGTGGCTGCACGATCCGTTACAGTCATGCGAATAAGATGCCTGTCATCTCGACTGATAGCGATACGAGGCCGTTGGGATCCAGCACGGTGTTCCGTATTACCCTCCTGAACCCACCGTCTCCATATTCTGCTAACAGTCATTGGTTCTCGACCAACGCGAGCAGCAATGTCGCGATACGATAAACCGCAATCCAGATAGGCTACAATCCGATCTTTATCAAAGTGGGAAACGTGATGGTACGCATTTCTTCTCCTTACACGAGGCATCACAACAACGTTTCACCAGGCAACGCCGGTCAACTGCTGTTTGTGTATGAGAAATCGGTTGGAAACTTTCCCCAATTCAACACGTTGTAGGTGTCGCCACCGGCGCCAGCCTTGTGTGAATGCTCTGAAAAGCTAATCATTTGCATATCGCAGCATCTTCTTCCTGTCGGTTAAATTTCGCGTCTGTAGCACGTCATCTTTGTGGTGTAGCAATTTTAGTGGCCAGTAGTGTAGTATTGTCTTACTTGATGCCTTTCTTTTTCAACCCGTGTATAGCTTGGTAAAAACAACTTTATAATTGTTACGCAACCTCCCCCCTCCTCCCCCCCCCCCCCCCCCAAGTTCGACTGTGTGTTTCAAATTTCTGGTTCTCGTTGTCGAATACGTAGCCGTCATATGTGGTATAGTATGTTAACACAAACTGCTGTATCGTGGTAATGGAAGCAAGTACGAGTTAGCTCCGAACACCATAACGTGGTTTGCGGAATATATATGTAGATGTAGGTAGTTCCACTTGTCTTGCCCGGGTCTCCCCTGATCGCTAGGCACATGCGCTAACCACTACGCCACCCTGGCACATGGCTTTGCACAACTGTGTGGACTACCCTTCACTGCCTGTTCCAATCGTCCTCTGCTTCTGGGGCAGACATACTTTTAATCTATGATACAAACAATAATAATGCTTCCACTATGCCAAGCGGAAGTGGAGATACAACAAGGTGTATTAAGACAGGTGGCCCTTGCAAATGAATATGACCACAACATAGTGAACACCATACAACAACAAAACTAAAAGGAACGTAAAGAAGAGAAATAAACTACATGTACAGACGGCATCCGATAAGGTAAAGTACGCCACCATGAAATACAGAGGCAAAACACCGCAGAGAATTGGGTACCTATTCCGCGAAAGGGAATTAAAATTGCGTTCGGGACATCACATAATATAAAAACACCAGCGTGTCGTAACGTGCCACATAAGAACAATATACCTGTGACATTTCGTGTCCATACTATATGATGCCATGACTTCGATAAACGCTATATTGGTCAGACAGGCAGGTTTGCACAAAAAATGAAATGATAGAATGGTGTTGTTGGCCGGGAGGCCCCATCCGGGGAAGTTCGGCCGCCGAGTGCAAGTCTTATCTCAGTCTACGCCACATTGGGCGACTTGCGTGCCGGTGATAAGAATGAAATGGCGAGGAGGACAACACAGTACCCAGTCCACGAGCGGAGAAAACCTTCAGCCCCGCCGGGAATCGAACCCGGGCCCACCTCATGGGAGGCAAGCACATTATCACTCAGCTAGGCATGCGGACAGGTCTGCACACCTGCACCAGAAATAAAACCGTATTAGGCTTACATATGCAAAAGAAGGGACGTAATATTAGTAGCATTGACTTTCTTTCTTTTGCTACTGCCTTTATTCCGCATTGTGCGCAGGGTCAAGAACGGAATTGGCATGCTTAAGTTTAAGGTGTGGCTGGATGCCCTTCCTGCCGCCACCCCATACCCCCGGGACGGAAGGAATGTACCCCAGCTGTCTCCATCTAGTGTAAATCGTGAAATAGTGTGAAAGTGTTTCAAATGTCTGCGAGGCGTGTAACTTAGGCGGGACGTGGGGACCAGCCCGGTATTCATCTAGGACAATGTGGAAAACCGCCTAAAAACCACATCCAGGCTGGCCGGTACACCGGCCGTCGTCGTTAATCCGCCGGGCAGATTCGACCCAGGGCCGGCGCGCCTACCCGAGTCCAGGAAGCAGCGCTCTCGGCTACCCTGGTGGGTATTAGTAGCATTGACTGACAACTATTAATTGTACACGAAGATGAAAAAGTAAACGATTAGACATTTTAGAAGAACTTATATTACGAAATGCAGTGAACCGGATGAACACCTCAGTGAGCAGAATAAGTTTGGAACAAATGCATATTTTAATATTTTCTACGATCTATTTATCTGAGATACTCGCTGCGTCCTGCATACATGCTCCAGCTGATGATGGGGCCTCCTTGTGACCGACTGCAGCATTGTGCTTTCCGGGCCGCTGCTGCACTTCCTAGCATCTGCGCAGCTAATGTAAACACTCGCAGCCTGAAGAGCTGCAGCCGGAAACAGCCCTGGCTGTCACCTTCGTTTTTTTTTCCCTAATTATTATTTCATCCCCCGTCCGAAATGGATGAGATGGGGGGGGGGGGGGGGGAAATCTAAAATGAATGAATTATAAACAAAAGGGTCAGATGTTTACAATCAATTTAAACCTCTGCAAAGGTGAAAATGAAATGGAAGTTGTTATATACAAGAAACATGACTTTTTTCACGTTTAGTTAATAGAAGGTAAATATCAGAAACATAATAAGATTATATTTAAACCATTTTAAAAGCCTTGATGCAGAAACACTGATGCTAAAAAGAAGCATTTCACTGTCACTAGAGCTGGGAGGACCTGCCCTGAGACAGGTAGTCTGTTGTTGAACGGGAAAAGCTGGTCTTTGAGAAGGGTAGAAAAGAGGTGGTATATGGATGGAGGACTTGTGCAGATGTATCGACAGGGTAGGAGTGGCTGATGAGATAAGAGAGGGGTTGGAGTAGAGAGTTATTAATGAGGTTAAAATGTAGTGAGGAAAAGGGGCTAGGAAAGGAAGGATGGAAGAGAAAAAAGGAAGTAGGGGAATTATGGGGATAGGGGGAGTGAGAGCCCTGATAAGGTGGAATGGGCGGGGTGGGTTTAAAGTTGCTAGGAAGGGTAAATGTTGGGACAGAGTTCATGATGTGGGAGGGGGAGATGGCTGAAGTTCCTTTGGGAGAGGATGTGGAGGCTGCGTAGGTGCAGGGTTGGTGTGATGTGCTGGTTGACCCACGGCAGCGCCCTGGGTTTGGAAAGTAGAGGAGAAGCTATAGGATTATTGGAGTTGAGTTAGTGGATGATGTAGGTTGTTTGGAGATGATCAGTGTGACTGAGGAGAGGTGGGAATTTGATGATTTGTTGGAGGATCCATGTGAGGGGAGGCAGACAGATGCTGAAAGTGAGGCAGAACGCATGGCATTCAAGAATATGGAAACACTTACAGAACTTGGGATGGGGCAGATATGCATGCAACATTTACTTACAAGGGAACTTCCCCATGGCAGTCCCTCAGATTTAGTTATAAGTTGGCACAGTGGATAGGTCTAGAAAAACTGAACACAGATCAGTCGAGAAAACAGGAAGAAGTTGTGTGGAACTATGAAAAAAATAAGCAAAATATATAAACTGATTAGTCCATGTTCAACATACGTAACATCAAGTACAGTATGAGCTCAGGAGCGCCGTGGTCCCGCGGTTAGCGTGAGCAGCTGCGGAACGAGAGGTCCTAGGTTCAAGTCTTCCCTCGAGTGAAAAGTTTACTTTCTTTATTTTCGCAAAGTTATGATCTGTCCGTTCGTTCATTGACGCCTCTGTTAACTGTAATAAGTTTCGTGTCTGTGATTTGCGACCGCACTGCAAAACCATGCGATTAGTATACGAAAGGACGTGCCTCTCCAATGGGAACCGAAAACATTTGATCGCAAGGTCATAGGTCAACCGATTCCTCCACAGGAAAACACGTCCGATATATTCTATACGACTCTGGTGACGGCATGTGCGTCACATGACAGGAATATGTTGTCGACCCACCTAACTTCTACACTTGGCGAATGGGTAAAAATATTTTTCTACCTTGCCCGATTTAGGTTTTCTTGCGGATGTGATAATCACTCCCAAAAAAGTGATGAAAACATAAGAGTTTGTCACATAAACTGAAAATAAAAAATTAAACTTTTCATTCGAAGGAGGACTTGAACCGAGGACCTCTTGTTCCGCAGCTGCTCACGCTAACCACAGGACCACGGCACTCCTGAGCCTACATTGTCCTTGATATTGCCTATGTTCCACATGGACTACTCAGTTTGTATATTTTGCTTATTTTTCTTCATAGTTCCACACAACTTCTTCCTGTTTTTTCGATTGATCTGTGTTCAGTTTTTCAAGGCCTATCCACTGTGCCAACATATAACTAAATCTGAGGGGGGTGCGATGGGGAGGTTCCCTTGTTAGCAATGGATGTGTCGTATCAATGTTTGTGGGTGTGGAGGACAGTGGAGGTGTGCAATCTTCAAGTTCGGCCAATTAGCAGTTTTAGTCTGTTGAAATGGTTCAAATGGCTCTGAGCACTATGGGACTTAACATCTAAGGTCATCAGTCCCCTAGAACTTAGAACTACTTAAATCTAACTAACTTAAGGACATCACACACATCCATGCGCTAGGCAGGAATCGTTTTAGTCTGTTGTTGGATGGTTAGTAGATGAGGTTTTCACGCTAGATGCTGGTGGATGGTTAGTCAAAGATATTTTAGTGTGTTAAGCAACTGGATAGGATGGTCGAAAATGGTGAAGTAGAAGTCACGGACTTGGAAAGTATGGATGGTGTGTCTTACAATTATTGACAAGGGTTTTGAAGAGTTGATCTTGAGGAGCCATTGGTTACCCTAGGAGGTAAACTGATTGAGGTAGCTTTGGAGGGACTGTTGGGATTTCTGGAGTGCAGGACAGAGAGCGAGGAAAGCGATGTCATCAGCGTACTGGAGGACGTGGACTGGTAGGGGTGGTTTGGGCATACCAGCAATGTAAAGGATATAAAGGAGAGGACATGTTGTCAATGGTGACAGAGGATGCAATAAGGTGGATATAATTAATTGGAAGTGCGTAGGTCTGGAATCTGAAGAGGAGACCGGAATGCCATACACGTTCGTAGGCTTTCTCCAGTTTGATGGAGACAAAGATGACGGATTTACGGGTGTTGAGCTGATGGGATAAGAGATGGGTGAGGTGCAGGAGCTGCTCATCAGAGGAGAAGGTGGAAAGGAAGCCGCTCTCTTTAACGGGAAGTAAGTTGTGTTGGTTCAGGTGTCGGTGGTTACGTCAGGAGAGGATGGATTCAAAGACCTTACTGAATACTGAAGTGAGGCATACGGGCCGGTAGGAGGAGGTATCAGTAGGGGGTTTGTGCAGTTTGAGAAAAGTGAGGGATGTTTTAGGTTTTCCACAGCTCAGGATACTATACCTTTGGAAAGGATAGTGGTGCAAAGGGTTTTAAGGATGGATAGAAAGGAGAGAGGGCATTCTTTGAGGTGTCTACAGGTGATGCGGTCATGACCAGAGGATGTGTTGCGTTTTCTTTGGAGTACTTGTTTTATGTCGCATGCCGTGATTGCGCTGCTTAATTGTATTTGTGGTATGCTGCTCAAGTAGCGGGAGCTGGGAGTCAGGGGTAGCTCAGTGGTAGTTGTCGTTGCATTCCGTGTCGTCTCTTCTATGGCTATCGGCAGCGGCGTAAACATCTAGCAGCCTCAAGTAAAGCGCCATCAGGCATTAGAAATATGTACCACAAAGACTGCTGCCCTGTTTTAAACGTGTTTTACGGTTTTAACAACATGTTTTTTACTTGCATATTTCATGACTGACTGATAGAAATATTATTTGTCATATGTTATGGTTTTCACAAGGGAAGATTGGCTTATAGAGGGCGCCCGTATCCAGTGCAAAGAGTAGGGAAGGAAAAGTACATTTAGTTGCATGTATATAACTCCCTGATTTGCGAAGAAATTTGGAAATTTGTGGCACATCTTATCGGACCAAACTGCTGAGGTCATCGGTCCATAATCTTACTAACTTAATCTAACTTAAACTAACTTACGCTAAGGACAACACACCCACACACACATATCCATGCCCGAGGGAGGAGTCGAACCCGGTCCTGATTTGCGGTATTATTTTCAGATGACAACGCATGAAAATTTGTTTACCAATGACGCCCATAGATCTGTCCATATGTGTGAAGAAGACATGTTGAAAATATTTGTACATGTTTCAGGTCTTGATATAAGCTTTCCTTTCTCTGTCGTAGCAGATGAAGCTAGCCACTATAGGCCGAAATCGCTTATGCTTGTGTCATAAAAAAGTGATTGTGTCAAAAATAGTAAATCTTTGCATCTAAGATTTTTTTCAGTACTTGTGTATTATCTTTGATGTTTTGCAAGTGGTGTAACTGCGTGTTATGTTGTGCTGAGTGTTTAGTAGGTGCTGCTACCTGTTGTGAAAAGTTGAAAGTATTTGCTAATATCGATTTAAAATGTTTGTTTCAACATACTATTAGGCATTTAACATATTAATTACACTTTTCAGTTTACATAACACGTCAAATAACAACTTCTAAAAGATTCCATTAAATATGAACTGATGCATTTTTATGCCAAGAACTGCACAGTATATCCAAGATATAAGCGGCACCGTTCCGAAAGCTAAATGTTGTGATGTTACTTTCTACTTCTCGCCCATCTTCCCCATCATGTAACGGTCGACGTTAATTGCCACGGCTTCAGTTGGGGCTTGTTGCTTGAAAGTGCTGTGCGTCTTTTCGTCGCTCTCCGTTAGTCAATCGAAATATGCTTTATCCTGGGAATAAAACTTACATCCGAACTGATTCATTTAAGAAAGGTCGTTAAAATTAAAATTCTCGGACTCCAGTACTGCTGTAGGAAGTTGCGTACTGAAGTTAAGTAAATTGTGGTGCAGTGGCGGTGCCACTAACTCTGAGCATATCCGTAAGCCTTCAGTTCGAACTTAGAAAGGGGTTGCAAACATTTTGCAGAAAATTACTGCCGGCAGTCGAGTGGCTTTCGCAGTAAATAGGTGCTAAACTTACATTTTATCACGCTGTACTTATTTCCTTACACAAGATACCTTATCGCGCTTCATGTATGCGGACATTATTCAAATGGTTCAAATGGCTCTGAGCACTATGGGACTTAACATCTGAGGTCATCAGTCCCCTAGACGTAGAACTACTTAAACCTAACTAACCTAAGGACATCAAACACATCCATGCCCGAGGCAGGATTCGAACCTGCGACCGCAGCAGCCGCGTGGGACATTATTCCCAGTTGACAAAGAAAATAGGGTTAAGTATTGCGATTGGTTGCTTGAAAGGATTGTTGATGGTGAACTTCATCCGACCTGTTTTCTATGAGCGAAGAAGCTTGGTTTCGCCTTTGTGGCCAAGTCAATAATCGCCACTGGTTCACAGAAATCTCTCGCGTTGTGCTTCAGATTCCTCTTCACGACGAAAAACTGGTATTTGGTGCACGGTTTCTGGAAGTCAAAAATCGGCCTGACGTTCCTTGAACCACTATCGCTACAGACGCCTATCTTCAAAACTTCGATAGCTTTTACTGTCGGTTAAAGGAACATAAAATGTAGTCCTGTTTTTTCGAACAAGGTGGAGCTACATGCCACACGTCCCGTAAATAGCTGTCTCGTATTTTTCAAGCCTTCGCAAAATTAGGCACAA
Organism: Schistocerca serialis cubense; assembly: GCF_023864345.2. Lineage (NCBI taxonomy): Eukaryota > Metazoa > Arthropoda > Insecta > Orthoptera > Acrididae > Schistocerca > Schistocerca serialis. The sequence continues at coordinate 405,358,222 of NC_064645.1, forward strand.
TAAGCAAAGTGTTGTAGCCACCACTTCGCCGGACTTGTCTGTCTGCGATTTTTACCTATAGAGATACTTAAAAGGAATACTTACGAAAAGAACCTTAAAAAGGTGGATCAACGGCAGACCAACCGAGGAAAACAGTACGTCGGAGAACTGAAGCAATCGATCTAGAGGGTGATTCCATGTTGATGATACAAACTTCCAGATATGACAGAGAAGGGTAAATGTATCAATTTGAGGTAAGGGACAGTGTTCTCAGACGTCCCGTATTTCCCGGGATGTCCCGTATTTAAATGTCCCGACGTGACAGGCTCTGTCCCTTACTTCAAACTTGTTCGATTATTATTGCGAAACCTTTCGCTGTATAGCTAGGAAACACCTGTAATATATGCACATACGGCTATTAGTCTATGAGAGTGCCGGGCAGGGCCGATATTCACCGATTCCCAACCTCCCGAACGGCACCGTGCGTCTCTGTTTGCCTCTGTCTGTTTGTTTTACAGTCTTCCACTTGTTTATTATCCATTTCTCTTACTTTTTACAATTTAGTGTTTAAAAAATGGCTCTGAGCACTATGTGACGTAACTTCTGAGGTCATCACTCCCCTAGAACTTAGAACTACATAAACCTAACTAACCTAAGGACATCACACACATCCATGCCCGAGGCAGGATTCGAAGGTGCGACCGTAGCGGTCGCGCGGTTCCAGACTGTAGCGCCTAGAACCGCTCGGCCACCCCGGCCGGCACTGTTTAATTTTGCTTCGTTTGCTAACTCGTTAAATGCTATGTCAACGTGTGGTAACAATTCTGGAAGGATTTTTAATTCCATTCTTGATTGTTATTCTAGTTTAAAACTTCATTGTTTTGCGAGAAATGCTGAGAGGTGAACGTGTTACGCTTGTGAAGTACACCGAAGGGCCAAAGAAACTGGTATAGGCATGCGTATTCAAATACAGATATGTAAACAGACAGAATATGATGCTGCGGTGTGCAACGCCTATATAAGACAGCAAGTGTGTGGTGCAGTTGTTAGATAGGTTACTGCTGCTACAATGGCGGGTTATCAAGATGTAAGTGGGCTTGAACGTTGTGTTATAGTCGTGCATGAGCGATGGGACACGGCATCTCCGAGACAGCGATGAAGTGTGAACTTTCCCGTACGACCATTTCACGAGTGTACCGTGAATATCAGGAATAGGGTAAAACATCAAATCTCCGACATCGCAGCGGTCGGAAAAAAAACCTGCTACAACAGGACCAACGACGAATGGAGAGAATTGTTCAACGTGACAGAAGTGTCACCCTTCTGCAAATTGCTGCAGATTTCAATGCTGGGCCATCATCAAGTGTCAGCGTGCGAACCATTCAACGAAACATCATCGATATGGGCTTTCGGAGCCGAACGCCCACTCGTGTACTATTGATGCTTTACGCCTCGCCTGGGCCCGTCAACACCGACATTGGACTGTTGATGACTTGAAACATGATGCCTGTGCGGACGAGTCTCGAATCAAATTGTATCGAGCGGATGGACATGTGCGGGTATGGAGACAACCTCATGAATCCATATCAGCAGGTACTGTTAAAGCTGGTGGAAGCTCCGTAATGGCGTGGGGCGTATGCAGCTGGAGTGATATGGGACCCCTGATACGTCTAGATACGACTCCGACAGGTGACACGTACGTAAGCATTCTGTCTGATCACCTGCATCCACTCATGTCCATTGTGCATTCCGACGGACTTGGTAAATTCCAGCAGGACAATGCGACACTCCACACGTCCATAATTGCTGCTGAGTGGCACCAGGAACACTCTTCTGAATTTAAACACTTCTGTTGGCCACCGGACTCCTCGGACATGAACATTATTAAGCATATCTGGTATGCTTTGCAACGTGCTGTTCTCCACCCCCTCCTGCTCTTACGGATTTATGGACAACTCTGGAGGATTCATGGCGTCAGTTACCTCCAGCACTACTTCAGACATTAGTCGAGTCCATGCCACGTCGTGTTGCGGCACTTCTGCGTTCTCGTTGGGGCCCTACACGGTATTAGCCACGTGTACCTGTTTCTTTGGCTCTTCGGTATATTTCTTAAACTGTAGACAAAATGAGTGATTTAAGTGTCAGTGATACAATTAATTCGTCTAGAAATGGTGGAATACCTTCGAAGATACACAAAAGCTTACTCAGTATAATCGGAACTGAGAAAATAATTATTTCTGGTTAAGCCAAGTAAAAGAAAATTCGTACAAGACGTACTGCTGTCTTTGCAATGAATTTCACTCGTGTGTTCATGGAGGTGTTGCTTATGTAAAACAACATGCACCTACTGAATCTCTCATAACCGTTGTTAGCAGTAGAGTATCGAGTACCTTATCCAAATATTTCTTGAAGCCTGCACCATGCGCCTCGGAGGCGGACAATATTACTGTTGGATGCCTCGCATCTGTTTATCACACGGTAAAGCATTCTCTTAGTTACCATAGTATGCATTGTTCACACAAATTATTACCATACATCTGCAGTGATTCAAAAATCGCTCAAAGTTTTAGCTGTGGAGGAATAAAAGCAGAAGTTATTGTATGCGAAGTATTGGCAAAGAATCTGATGAAAATGTTTGAAAGACCATCCAAGAAAAAAATCTACACTTTTCTACAGCGACAGATGGAAGTAATAAAAAAAAAACAGAAAATGGTTTCCAATTTACTTACGTTTCTTTGACTGTGGCATTTATGTTGTAGATTGTCTACTAGAATCTGTAGAATGTAACGATGAATGTGCATTTCAAGTTTCGAAATTATTAATCCACACAATGGAGAAGAATGGATTGTCTTTAAAAATTTAAAGTTTCAGCATTCGCCACTGACAACACTAACATAAACTTCGGCAGAAGTCATTCCATTTGTACACTTCTTTTAGCTGAAAATGGTGAAATTGTCAAAGCTTGTTGCCCCGTCCATATTCTCCACAATACAGAAAAAAAACAGTACTGATAAACGGGAAGTGGATGTAGAAAGTTTGATACTGAAAATATGCAGGCACTTCAGTAGGTCTTAGAAACGAAGAGCGGACTTGCAACTCCAATTTAAAGCGAATGAGATGCAATGGGAAGGAATAATAAAAATTTTGCCACGAGATTTTTATCTCTTGGTCCTGCTGTTGAAAGAGTATTAAAAATGTGACCTGCACTAAAATCTCATATTTTGGAATTCCGTGATGAATGTCCTTATCTATTAGGAAAGATAATCACATGTACAGAATAAGAGAGAAAAACTTTGGTTTAATTGTCGTTTCTGCATAACGTAATGTTTTCGGTAGAAACAACAATGAAGAAGATTGGATCAGATTCTCCGTCAGTTGTTGAGATGCATGCTGAAATGCATGGGACTCGCGAAAAGAATGAATAAAGAATAAAAAGAATAAAAGACAACTTTTTCGGCAGTAAGACAAGAGAAAATGGGTGAATTAAGTACTAATGCAAAAGAATCCATTCGAAACGATTTTCTACAGTACTACACCAATTTTGTAGGATTTTTGTTACCACGATATGATTTCTCGGAAAATAACATCTTTTCAATGATGCCGTTTTTAAATTTAATTTACCAATAAATTACGACCACTTTGAAAAAGGTGAGGAACTTTTATGGATCAAGCAACTAAAATGGACTCCTTGTATGAAGAATTTCAAATAATTAAAAGAAAGCTGGACATGGCACAGTCTTTTGATGAAAAAAATAAGGGTGCCATTGAGAAGTAGAAGAAAATCATAGAAGGGTTTTTCAAGAATGAAATCCTAACATTTTTCGCATCTTATCGCTCATCTTTAGTATCCCTAGCTGCAACTGCTTCGCGGAAAGTATTTTTTTTCATAGATGGCATTAAAAGGGACCGATGTACGAAATAAATGTACCTCGGATTTGGCAAAAAGTGAATTAATGACCATTTTCAACTGTCATTATAAGTGCAGTGATGCAACATCAATCAAAAGCATGTCAAAACTTACACATCCTTCATTAAAATGTAATAAAGACAAATAAATCACAAAAATAGTTTTAGTTTTTCATTTGTACCGGGTAAAAAACTATCCCTGTTGTTGCCGGCCGCGGTGGTCTAGCGGTTCTAGGCGCTCAGTCCGGAACCGCGCGACTGCTACGGTCGCAGGTTCGAATCCTGCCTCGGGCATGGATGTGTGTGATGTCTTTAGGTTAGTTAGGTTTAAGTAGTTCTAAGTTCTAGGGGACTGATGACCACAGATGTTAAGTCCCATAGTGCTCAGAGCCATATCCCTGTTGTTGCCCAACTGCACATTTGCCCCTTACAGGGTAAAAAAAAGCTTGGGCAATGCTAGTAAGAGACCGTGGTCCGGAAACGACCGAGACGAAAATTATAAGCGAAGATCGTTATGATACTTCTGGCAGTGGAATACATGTACCGGTACTGTTGTTGCTGAGACTGTAGGGAAGGAAACTTTCGGAGGTGGTAGTATCGACGAAAACAAGTAAGAATGTATAGTAAACATGGCATATCCTAGGAGCTACGAGCACTTGTTCATCTTCGCTACCGAGAAATACATCTCTACTGAGGTTAAAAGCCGGCCGGTGTGGCCGTGCGGTTCTAGGCGCTACAGTTTGGAACCGCGTGGCCGCTACGGTCGCAGGTTCGAATCCTGCCTCGGGCATGGATGTGTGTGATGTCCTTAGGTTAGTTAGGTTTAAGTAGTTCTAAGTTCTAGGGGACTGATGACCTCAGATGTTAAGTCCCATAGTGCTCAGAGCCATTTGAACCACTTTTGAGGTTAAAACTTCTGGGTTATTAGGCCGCGTCATGTTTCTTCTAAAATGTTGGACTTTTCGACCCCTCTGCTGGGGTCTTCCTCAGGATCTTTAGGTGTCCACTACTGCTACAACACAGTGTTCTATCAGCAGTGGACACCAAAAGATCCTGCGGAAGATCCCAGCAGAGAGGTCTAAACGTCGAGCGTTTTAGAAGAAACATGACGCGGCCTAATAATCCAGAAGATTTTAACTTCAGGGACAACGGCCACGAAAGAATGCAGACTTACATACATCTCTACTACTGAACAACTGCTCATTCTTTAGATCCCATGTTTCTTGTTTTGGTTAGTACTCTCAACTCTGAAAGTCGTTTATCCTACAATCTTAACAAAAATAGTATCGGTGCAGACATTCCACCGACAGATATAACAGAATAATTTTCGTTTGTAATTTTCAACTCGGTCGTTTTACGACCAGCGTCCCTTACCTCAAATTGATACATTTTTCCTTCTCCACCACCATAGAAATTCTGTAACATCATCACGGAATCGCCCTGTATATACACACGTTTACAGGCGCTGGCGTCTATAGTTTTAACACTCTGTAGCGTCGTTGGATGACATTTTCGGAGATGGGTTCCTATTCAAAATATTCTGTACTCACTACCCTCTAATGTCCTAGAAGTTCGTAATGGGAATTTCGGTACACCTTTTCTAAACATATGAGAATTGAAAACGATTGAAACCCTTAAAATCACCAAGCACACATACATTATGAAACGTCTCTGTGGAGTCGTTTCATAGACGCTTGTCTCACTGGACTCTGTGCATCCTATTCTGTCCACCGCCTGATTGCGGTTTAATTTATTAACTCTCCCAGAAAGACTGAGCAATCAAACTAAGGCTTATTAAATGATATTATGTTTGATTTTTTTTGTGTTCCATAGAAAATCATGTCCTGTATTTATTACGTTTTTCCCTTCACCCTATCCTACGTGTGCGTGAACGTGACTGGATGAGTGTTTTACAAGTGGTTTTGGGTTTCTTTTGTGGGGGACGCCGAGTTGGTTGTCGTCTGCTCGGAGCAGGTGTTGTTTTCTTCTCGTTTGGAGGGTAGCACAGGATGGCCAACTTAGAATCCCAGTACCTGGACAGAGAGGTTTACCCCTTTTAGTCTGAGGTTGGTTTGTCTGTCAGGTTGGTGGCGGAAGCCTACCCCTCTGGCAGCTTCCGTTGCACTGGTAGTTAGGCGAAGCTCGGTGGAGAAAGGACACTCTGCAGCTAGCGGTTGGTGAGTACAGTTAGTAGCTCCTAGAGAGGGTTTCTGCTTTGCCGAGTTAATTTTATTTCGTGACGGCAAAATCATTCTGCTATTGCACCATTAAAATTTCTTACATTTGTGCCTGGTTTAATGTCTAATTTCTGAACAGTTAACTCGTAATCAAGTATACCACGTGCTGAAGTTGGGCCGTTCGCAAGCGGCAGGCGCGGATTCCATGTCGTATATCTGCTATAGAAACTTTGTGAATCGGATAAACCTCTTTCCAAGCTAGTGCATGAGCATTATGGTGACAGATACATCTCTGAACTATTTCTGTCGTGGGTATGTAGGTGGAAATGATTGAATTATTGTGTTCCACTTCCCATTTGTGTGGTTTTCCTTTTTTTAATTGCGCTACTCTACCATTTTTTGGCGTATTATTTAGTTAAATTTTTCATTCAGGCACCAGTCATGTGTATTCATAGGATGTGCATCAAATTCAGTAATGAAATAAATGTGCTACGTAAAAGATAAACACTGCGTCCTTTATCTTTCTCATTGATGCCAGTTTTCAAATTAATTTTCTATTCCCTGATTTTTTTAAGTTGATCTGCTTGCTTTTGATGACTAAAAATGGGAGAAAAATCAATTTAATTAAACAAGCTCATTTATGTACGACATACAATGCCGTTCATCTTGTTAGTGTCTTTAAAAAATCGCATTCTTATAATTAAGTTATTAATTTAATTGAACTGATAATTTCCAGTTTGGTCTTTTCTTAATTGTTAGAAAGGGCGTGGGCTGGTGGCGACCCGTTAATTTTTAAATTTATAACTGTCCTTGTGAGGTGGCTTAACCATAAATTGCGCACAAGGGTTACATCTCCGTTATTCTTGGTACGTAACGTATGTCGAGCCTGGCTAGGATCCGTTTACAGTTCTACATACATACTTTACAATTATACACTTCTCGAAATGGAAAAAAGAACACATTGACACCGGTGTGTCAGACCCACCATACTTGCTCCGGACACTGCGAGAGGGCTGTACAAGCAATGATCACACGCACGGCACAGCGGACACACCAGGAACCGCGGTGTTGGCCGTCGAATGGCGATAGCTGCGCAGCATTTGTGCACCGCTGCCGTCAGTGTCAGCCAGTTTGCCGTGGCATACGGAGCTCCATCGCAGTCTTTAACACTGGTAGCATGCCGCGACAGCGTGGACGTGAACCGTATGTGCAGTTGACGAACTTTGAGCGAGGGCGTATAGTGGGCATGCGGGAGGCCGGGTGGACGTACCGCCGAATTGCTCAACACGTGGGGCGTGAGGTCTCCACAGTACATCGATGTTGTCGCCAGTGGTCGGCGGAAGGTGCACGTGCCCGTCGACCTGGGACCGGACCGCAGCGACGCACGGATGCACGCCAAGACCGTAGGATCCTACGCAGTGCCGTAGGGGACCGCACCGCCACTTCCCAGCAAATTAGGGACACTGTTGCTCCTGGGGTATCGGAGAGGACCATTCGCAACCGTCTCCATGAAGCTGGGCTACGGTCCCGTACACCGTTAGGCCGTCTTCCGCTCACGCCCCAACATTGTGCAGCCCGCCTCCAGTGGTGTCGCGACAGGCGTGAATGGAGGGACGAATGGAGACGTGTCGTCTTCAGCGATGAGAGTCGCTTCTACCTTGGTGCCAATGATGGTCGTATGCGTGTTTGGCGCCGTGCAGGTGAGCGCCACAATCAGGACTGCATACGACCGAGGCACACAGGCCAACACCCGGCATCATGGTGTGGGGAGCGATCTCCTACACTGGCCGCACACCACTGGTGATCGTCGAGGGGACACTGAATAGTGCACGGTACATCCAAACCGTCATCGAACCCATCGTTCTACCATTCCTGGACCGGCAAGGGAACTTGCTGTTCCAACAGGACAATGCACGTCCGCATGTATCCCGTGCCACCCAACGTGCTCTAGAAGGTGTAAGTCAACTACCCTGGCCAGCAAGATCTCCGGATCTGCCCCCCTTGAGCATGTTTGGGACTGGATGAAGCGTCGTCTCACGCGGTCTGCACGTCCAGCACGAACGCTGGTCCAACTGAGGCGCCAGGTGGAAATGGCATAGCAAGCCGTTCCACAGGACTACATCCAGCATCTCTACGATCGTCTCCATGGGAGAATAGCAGCCTGCATTGCTGCGAAAGGTGGATATACACTGTACTAGTGCCGACATTGTGCATGCTCTGTTGCCTGTGTCTACGTGCCTGTGGTTCTGTCAGTGTGATCATGTGATGTATCTGACCCCAGGAATGTGTCAATAAAGTTTTCCCTTCCTGGGACAATGAATTCACGGTGTTCTTATTTCAATTTCCAGGAGTGTATATTAAGTGTATGACACTTATTGAGACTCCCAGATGTAATTTTGCAATTTGTAACAAATATTCTCCGGAAATGTGTAAATAACACCTATTCGAGTTTGTCGTTGATCCGCTAACCTAGTTTTTTTTTAAATTTTCATTTTTTTACTACAGAGGGGAGCTAACGCTCTGACCGAACACGCTGAGCTATCGCGCCGGCTCCACTTGGGCTGTGATTATCGCGCTCTAAAAGACGTTTCAGTTACGACGAAAATGTTGTCCGTCGTTATCTCAGAAACGGTCAGGTATCTACGGATAAGCCCAGACACTTATTCGCTTAGTTTGACCCCTCTTCCACTGAGCGAAGTTTCTGGGAAATCAGGTTATGGCACTTACCGCTTTCCCCTCTTGAGTGCGGGTTAACAGGTGAGTGGTCGTGCAAGGCGGCTAAGGAACCGTGACTCTACATAGCTTCGTCACAACGCGGGGCAGTAATGGGCCTAGCAAGTGTCGGAATGCATTTAGAATTAGAATTTTTTTTAGTGGTCGATTATCCACTTTTTCTATGAAGAAAGTGTATCCCGTATATCTGCGATCACCAAGTATTACCTCAGTGACTGATTATTATGATTAAGTATGACGAAAATTAAAATGATACTCGAATACTGAATATTACTGAACATTACTGATTTAGCTGTAGAGCTGTACATTAGCGTGAACGAGTAGCTGGTGCATTCATTCCGCAGCTAAAATCGCATTGACAGTGATGTATGTTTTCGACGGAACAAATGAAAGAGATTTACTTTGAGGAATAGGACAACTGATTATAACTGTCAACTTCATTTACAAGTAGCAAAAAACAAAACTTGGATCCAGCTACACGGTAGGCTCGCGTGAGTAAACTGAGCAAATGAACTTTATAGGACTCGTAAAAGTTGATAACAGAAAGACGACGGAAGGCCTAGGCGTAGTTGTAAGGCAACGGCGGCGCGTATGCACAAGCTGCAAATTTGCAGTCAATCTGGAAGTGAAATCCGCTTCAACGTGGGCAGCGCTCACTCGGCTGTGCCATTAGGCGAGACAGCATCGGTCATCTTCGGCAACTTCCGCGAAGCTACACGAAGTTTATTCGTGCTCTCCTTCGCGCACTCTGCCGCTTGCAGACCTCTCGGATGGGCCATGAACCATCAGCGCTCTGGCGCTGACGCAACACACGAAGGTTTTACAAATACACTACTGGCCATTATAACTGCTACACCACGAAGATGACGTGCTACAGACGCGAAATTTAACCGACAGGAAGAAGATGTGGTGATATGTAAATGATTAGGTTTTCAGAGCATTCACACAACGTTGGCGCCGGTGGCGACACCTACAACGTGCTGACATGAGGAAAGTTTCCAACCGATTTCTCATACACAAACAGCAGTTGACCGGCGTTGCCTGGTGAAACGTTGTTGTGATGCCTCGTGTAAGGAGGAGTAATGCGTACCATCGCGTTTCCGACTCTGATAAAGGTCGGATTGTAGCCTATCGCGATTGCGGTTTATCGTATCGCGACATTGCTGCACGCGTTCGTCGAGATCCAATGACTGTTAGCAGAATATGGAACCGGTGGTTTCAGGAGGGTAATACGGAACGCTGTGCTGGATCCCAACGACCTCGTATCACTAGCAGTCGAGATGACAGGCATCTTATCCGCATCGCTGTAACGGATCGTGCAGCCACGTCTCGATCCCTGAGTCAACAGATGGGGACGTTTGCAAGACAAAAACGATCTGCACGAACAGTTCGACGACGTTTGCAGCAGCATGGACTATCAGCTCGGAGACCGTGGCTGCGGTTCCCCTTAACGCTGCATCACAGACAGGAGCGCCTGCGATGGTGTACTCAACGACGTACCTGGGTGCATAAATGGCAAAATGTCATTTTTTCGGATGAATCCAGGTTCTGTTTACAGCATCATGATGGTCGCATCCGTGTTTGGCGACATCGCGGTGAACGCATATTGGAAGCGTGTATTCGTCATCGTCATACTGGCGTATCACCCAGCGTGATGGTATGGGGTGTCATTGGTTACACGTCTCGGTCGCCTCTTTTTCGCACTGACGGCACTTTGAACAGTGGACGTTACGTTTCAGATGTGTTACTACCCGTGGCTCTACCCTTCACTCGATCCCTGCGAAACCCTATATTTCAGTAGGATAATGCACTGCCGCATGTTGCAGGTCCAGTATGGGCCTTTCTGGGTACAGAAAATGTTCGACCGCCGCCCTGGCCAGCACATTCTCCAGATCTCTCACCAATTGAAAACGTCTGGTCAATGGTGGCCGAGCAACTGGCTCGTCACAGTACGCCAGCCACTACTCTTGATGAACTGTGGTATCGTGTCGAGTCTGCATGGGCAGCTGTACCTGTACACGCCATCCAAGCTTTGTTTGACTCAATGCGCAGGCGTATCAAGGCCGTTATTACGGCCAGAGGTACTGATTTCTCAGGATCTATGCACCCAAATTGCGTGACAATGTAATCAGATGTCAGTTCTAGTATAATATATTTGTGCAATGAATACCCGTTTTCTGCATTTCTTCTTGGTGTAGCAATTTTAATGGCAAGTAGTGTAGTTAAAATCATGTTTACAAGCACACTAGATGTTCACATACAAGGAAAAGTATGATATATTCGTTCGACGTCATTCGCCAAGTAGCGCTAGTGACCGAGTCCAGAGGAACTGCAGCGTTCCCGAAGTTGCGACCCTCTTTCGACTGGTTCACTGCTGAAACATCTCATATACTTTGCGACCAATGTGCTTTGTCTGGACGAAGTAGTATGAATTAAATAGCTGTATGTTCTTCAAACGTGGCGTTTGTGAGCTTCAGAAAAACAGAGAGAGTTCTATCAACGATAGTTTGCTTGGAAAATGGTATATAGATTTTCGTCGATTCCTGTGATCAGCATTATCTGTACGTCGTGTGATTTTCCGTAGGCATAGAAAACAAGTCGTCCTATAAACCTCCATACTCGTATGTGTGCATGTGTGTGTGTGTGTGTGTGTGTGTGTGTGTTTGTGTGTGTATGTGTGTGTGTGCCAGTGGTGGTTGATGTATAGATATAATCGAAAGAAATTACTGTCAAATGCACCGTTTTCTGTGTCAACATACTTTTGGTACAATGCTTATGAGCGTTACGTAATTTGTGGGTGGAGTGGGAAAAAGGAAATGGAAGGAACTGTTGATGTCAGCTGCATCGGGACTTCATGTGGTGTCAGCAGCGACGAGATGAAATGGGTGCCATACCGGGATACGAACCCGGGATCTCCTGCTTACTAGGCAGTTGGGTTAACCGCTGCGTCACGAGGACACAGTGTTTAGCGCACTTGTGCACTCTGTCTCGTCATGCCTCTCGTCCGACCCACATTCCTACATAGCGACACCTATTCGCAATTCGCCGTCCGTCCCACATGGTCGCTACTTCGAGATTCTCGCAGGAAGTCCAACGAATTGTGGATCCACGCTGAAGGTTGTGTATTCATTGCTCACCGAAGAGAATCAGTTATTTGAATGCGTGGTGAGCGATATTTCGAACACGTCCGAAAGAACAGACACCACAAATTAATATAATTCTGATGAGTATATATGACGGTAGTATCTGTCCTCGAAAGAACAGTTACCGTAGATGACCATGCAGCTTTGCTAGAATTGAAATGATAATTAAATGGACACGCTAGCTGCAAGCAGGCGTTGATGTACTTCATTGGGGACATGTTGAAAATGTGTGCCCCGACCGGAGCTCGAACCCGGGATCTCCTGCTTACGGTGGCTCAGATGGATAGAGCGTCTCCCATGTAAGCAGGAGATCCCGGGTTCGAGTCCCGCTCGGGGCACACATTTTCAACATGTCCCCAATGAAGTACATCAACGCCTGTTTGCAGCTAGGGTGTCCATTTTAATTATCATTTCGATTCTGATGAGTTTTAAGCTCTGGGGTTAGGGTGGAAGGGAGAGGTGAAGGATTGATAGAAAAGGGTAGTATGAACGCATAACTCTGGAGCGCCTGAAGCAATTTCAACCTCACCTGGTGCACACTGATGTACTACCTAAAGTGCTGTGGTTGCAAGATGCTCTCGCACCTTGGGAATAGGGTGAAGGTATGGACGGGTCATGCATAATAGAATGACATCAACATCGAAAGAACAGATTTTTGGGGTTGGTAGACTGAGCAGTGACATTGCTGAGGAGATTTAACCCTGTGGAATCGGGAGGGAGGAGTGGATCGTTGTGACGGGAAGGGAAAGGAAAGCTCTGGAACGTTTGCAGGAAAATCAACCAAACTTGGCTCACATATATTTATAAAAATCTGATTTCAACGTAAGTAACTTTTGGAAAATGACGGAAGCAGTAAAGTGATGATCTGAGGTGTGCGTGTACCGTCTTCTGGCTACGTTAGGTGGTCGAGGAATGTGACACGCGGGACAGCTCGTATAGGGAAGTCGTAAATAGGAAACACGATGTGAGACCTTCAGAAACGCGTGTGTTATCAGCTGTGACGTAATCTGGCGTAGAACCAGCCTTTCACGTCAGTCTGCCGGTCATGGGAAGTAAAAATGTGTGATTGGCAGTTCGGTGTCGGTACTGTCAACTACCTTATCAGGACGCAAGAACTTCGTCGCCAAGTTACAAGAAAATAACTTCGTTTTCCACCGTACATATAGCTGCGTTCGTAGAAAGAATTAATCCGGGTTGCGTGTAACCTTGCACTACCTTCCTTGTCTACTTTTTATATGTTGTAATGCGCGGTCGACGGCGGGTAATTACTGGTGACGCAGCTCTGGCATGGCTGAACAGAACGGCGGTGTGGAATGGAGTGGGGGCACTGAAGCGTAATTTCAGTGCAAACAGTACGTAAAATGGCGATTAAAAATTCAGAGGCTTCGATCACGAGGGCAATATCGGTATGTGAGCTACTCCCTTACAGTGTTTTACCTCTGCAGTAGCTCTAAGTTATGTTTATCATAGAATGGCAGAACGTTAACTATCAGTTGTTGTATAACTATATAGGTCACAATCCCACTACGTTTTTACAAAAATATAATCGCTTTCGGTAGAAATATTATCTTCAGCCTTCTCTAGTTAGTGGCTAAATGGTTAGTACAATTTCTATTCACCGCATTACGTGACACCACTGAAGCGGCAGATGCGTATTCGATAATAACACTTGTGGTGAACTGTTACAGCACTATGAAGGGTAATGCTATTACGTCACGTCTGAACATGAACAGTGCGAATCACTGTACACTACTAAAGGGAACTGCCTCGAGATGACTGGGTGTTGTGTGATGTCCTTAGGTTAGTTAGGTTTAAGTAGTTCTAAGTTCTAGGGGACTGATGACCATAGATGTTAAGTCCCATAGTGCTCAGAGCCATTTGAACCATTTTGAACTAAAGGGAAGTTGCTACTTTTCCATGATTTCAGATATCTTCCAGTCCTTCTCGTGGATAGAGACTTTTTTTTTGTCTGTCATTCCGTACCGACGAGGGCAGTGTAAGACGCAGTAGAATCTTATTGTTTTCAATTAAATCCTGGAGGAGAACTGAGAATGGGGCAACAAAGAATTTCACAATTGCGAATATGGAGACAGTTACCACTTCTGGAACACGCGTAACCAACGGAATTTCTCGAAAGTCTTCGTCGAAAGCCGGAAGTAGGAAGCACTTTTAATTAGTTTTTGGAACAATAAAATGGTTCAAATGGCTCTGAGCACTATGGAACTCAACATCTCAGATAATCAGTCCCCTAGAACTTAGTACTACTTAAACCTAACTAACCTAAGGACATCACACACATCCATGCCCGAAGCAGGATTCGAACCTGCGACCGTAGCGGTCGCGCGGTTCCAGACTGAAGCGCCTAGAACCGCTCCGCCACAACGGCCGGCTTGGAACAATAATATAGTTTTGTGTGCATATTTCATTCGTCGGCCAGGACGGCAGAATGGGCTATTGAAGTGTTCGGTTCTTTTCAGAAAAATCCCAGCAAGTTGGGAGTAAGGTTCAGTTCAAACCTGGAAACGTCTCCAGTTTTGACATTCGTACTTCCTCCTTGCAGCTTTCTTTCTCTGCTGTAAAGAGTGAACCGAGCCGTTTGTGCTCCAGTCCATTACAGAGTCATGGTTCTTTCAGACAATTACCAGGCGAGCTGCTTGTGGAACAAAGGGTTTCCCAGTTGGGAATCAATGGGAGAGTGTGTTGCCAGCTACTGCGTTTGCCTTACAACCAACGGGAGTCTTCCAAAAAACTTTATTAAGACTGAGGAATGAGAACTATTTTAAATTTAGTTCTGGGACGGTAACTCAGACATAAAAAAATGAAGGCCTAGCCTATGAGTATGTGTGTACATTTCTGCGTATACCGAATAAAACCGAGGACTTGCTCGACTTCTGCAGTGCGGCTGTGCTGATGTCTACATACAGGGTGTTTCATTGTTACAGGGATGCACAAACAGTCCTGCCAGAGGAACATCCGCAACTGAGTATTACAGGAGGGGTTGGGAATGCCAATTCAGTTGTAAGATCCTTCTTATTTTTCATTAGTTAAACTAATGTAAAATGAGAAAAAACAACGCTTCTAATTTTCATTAGTTAAACTAATGAAAAATTGAAGCGGTATTTTCAGTCTCTGCTGAGGCACAGATGTATGTCAACTAAGTAAATGAACATCTTCTAACAAAAATTCAAAATGATCCAAAGGGCAGATATGCAGTTATTGGTTGCTTGATTTGGGGGCGAGGCCAAACAGCCAGATCAGCGCTCCCATCGAATTAGGGAAGGATTAGGGGTAGGAAATCAGCCGTGCCCTTTGAAATCAACCAGCCTGGCATTTGCCTGAAGCGATTTAGGGAAATCACGGAAAACCTAAATCAGGATGGCTGGACGCGGGATTGATCCGTTGTCCTCCCGAATGCGAATCCAGTGTGATAACCACTGCGCCACTTCGCTCAGTTTATAAGTAGGCTGTTTAGGTTTTCTTATTGGTAACGCCACGTAGCGCTCTGTATGAAAAATCACTGGCTGTGCTGTGTGCAGTCTGTGGCTAGTTTGCATTGTTGTCTGCCATTGTAGTGTTGGGCAGCGGCAGCTGGATGTTAACAGCGCGTAGCGTTGCGCAGTTGGAGGTGAGCCGCAAGCAGTGGTGGATGTGGGGAGAGAGATGGCGGAGTTTTGAAATTTGTAAGACTGGATGTCATGAACTGCTATGTATATTATGACTTTTCAACACTATTAAGGTAAATACATTGTTTGTTCTCTATCAAAATCTTTCATTTGCTAACTATGCCTATCAGTAGTTAGTGCCTTCAGTAGTTTCAATCTTTTATTTAGCTGCCAGTAGTGGCGCTCGCTGTACTGCAGTAGTTCGAGTAACGAAGATTTTTGTGAGGTAAGTGATTTGTGAAAGGTATAGGTTAATGTTAGTCAAGGCCATTCTCTGTAGCGATTACTGAAAGTCAGATTGCGTTGCGCTAAAAGTATTGTGTGTCACTATAGTGAATGTTTGAGTACGTTCAGTTTTGCTCAGCTGTTTGAAAAGCAAATAATGTAAGAGGTTTATCAGCACAGTAATTCAGAAATTTTTCTAAGGGGACGTTTCAAGTTACGCACTTGTGGACAAATACGTTGTGATATTACTGTAACATATCGCTAAGTGATATTTTTTCATTATCTGCCAGTATTTCATAGTTACTATTTTGTGAGTACTGCCCCTACGTGCGTTTGCCGTTTTGCACTGGGACGGAGCACTATCAGTGTGGCCTCAGGGTCCTGTTGTCAGCAGAAAGTCGGCAGGGAATCTCACTGGGAGAGGCGTGCTACCCCAGAGAGTCGGCCAGCTGGTTGGTGCACACTATCTGACTTGAAAAAATGTGTCGGAAATTGCAGGAAGGCGATCTACAAGGGGTAGTAAAACAAAAATGAGACAGAGGAAAAGACAGTAAGTAAACTGTTTGTTATTTCAAAATTAGTCACCATAATATTAATACATTTATCTCACAATGGGAGAAGACGGATAATGCCTTCGTCGAAAAACGTTTCCGGTTGCCTTAAGAACCATGATTGCACCCAGGCCACGAATGTCTTTCTTAATAATCATCATCGTCATAATTTATTTCACGTACACAAGCCATTTAGGCTCATGGGAGAAGACAAAAATATACAAGTACAAGACATACATAGAACATAACGAAATGATTAACACATTAAGTCCACGAACCATGACAAAATACACTCCTGGAAATGGAAAAAAGAACACATTCACAACGGTGTGTCAGACCCACCATACTTGCTCCGGACACTGCGAGAGGGCTGTACAAGCAATGATCACACGCACGGCACAGCGGACACACCAGGAACCGCGGTGTTGGCCGTCGAATGGCGCTAGCTGCGCAGCATTTGTGCACCGCCGCCGTCAGTGTCAGCCAGTTTGCCGTGGTATACGGAGCTCCATCGCAGTCTTTAACACTGGTAGCATGCCGCGACAGCGTGGACGTGAACCGTATGTGCAGTTGACGGACTTTGAGCGAGGGCGTATAGTGGGCATGCGGGAGGCCGGGTGGACGTACCGCCGAATTGCTCAACACGTGGGGCGTGAGGTCTCCACAGTACATCGATGTTGTCGCCAGTGGTCGGCGGAAGGTGCACGTGCCCGTCGACCTGGGACCGGACCGCAGCGACGCACGGATGCACGCCAAGACCGTAGGATCCTACGCAGTGCCGTAGGGGACCGCACCGCCACTTCCCAGCAAATTAGGGACGCTGTTGCTCCTGGGGTATCGGCGAGGACCATTCGCAACCGTCTCCATGAAGCTGGGCTACGGTCCCGCACACCGTTAGGCCGTCTTCCGCTCACGCCCCAACATCGTGCAGCCCGCCTCCAGTGGTGTCGCGACAGGCGTGAATGGAGGGATGAACGAAGACGTGTCGTCTTCAGCGATGAGAGTCGCTTCTACCTTGGTGCCAATGATGGTCGTATGCGTGTTTGGCGCCGTGCAGGTGAGCGCCACAATCAGGACTGCATACGACCGAGGCACACAGGACCAACACCCGGCATCATGGTGTGGGGAGCGATCTCCTACACTGGCCGTACACCACTGGTGATCGTCGAGGGGACACTGAATAGTGCACGGTACATCCAAACCGTCATCGAACCCATCGTTCTACCGTTCCTAGACCGACAAGGGAACTTGCTGTTCCAACAGGACAATGCACGTCCGCATGTATCCCGTGCCACCCAACGTGCTCTAGAAGGTGTAAGTCAACTACCCTAGCCAGCAGGATCTCCGGATCTGTCCCCCATTGAGCATGTTTGGGACTGGATGAAGCGTCGTCTCACGCGGTCTGCACGTCCAGCACGAACGCTGGTCCAACTGAGGCGCCAGGTGGAAATGGCATGGCAAGCCGTTCCACAGGACTACATCCAGCATCTCTACGATCGTCTCCATGGGAGAATAGCAGCCTGCATTGCTGCGAAAGGTGGATATACACTGTACTAGTGCCGACATTGTGCATGCTGTGTTGCCTGTGTCTATGTGCCTGTGGTTCTGTCAGTGTGATCATGTGATGTATCTGACCCCAGGAATGTGTCAATAAAGTTTCCCCTTCCTGGGACAATGAATTCACGGTGTTCTTATTTCAATTTCCAGGAGTGTAGTTGTAACATCACAGAAATTTGTTACAAAAACTGTGTGATCAAAAGTATCTGGACCCCTCCCCCCCCCCCACCCAAAAAAAAAACATGCATTGTGCTGTCAACTACGCCAGGCATTCCATATCAGCGATCTCAGTACTCATTAGACATCGTGAGAGAGCAGAATGGTGCGCTCCGCGGAGCTCACGGATTTCAAACGTGGTCAGGTGATTGGGTGTCACTTGTGTCATACGTCTGTACGCGAGATTTCAAAAATGGCTCTGAGCACTATGCGACTTAACTTCTGAGGTCATCAGTCGCCTAGAACTTAGAACTAATTAAACCTAACTAACCTAAGGACATCACACACATCCATGCCCGAAGCAGGATTCGAACCTGCGACCGTAGCGGTCGCTGAGATTTCCCCACTCCTAAACTTCCCTAGGTCCACTGTTTCCGATTGATAGTGAAGTGGAAACGTGAAGGTTCACGTACAGCACAAAAGCGCACAGGCAGACCTCGTCTGTTGACTGACAGAGACCATCGACAGTTGAAGAGGGTGGTAATGTGTGGTAGGCAGCCATCTATCCAGACCATCACTCATGAATTCCAAACTGCATCAGCAAGTACTATGACAGTTAGGTGGGAGGTGAGAAAACTTGGATTTCATGGTCTAGCGGCTGCTCATAAGCCACACATCATGGCGATAAATGCCAAACGACGCCTCGCTTGGTGTAAGCAGCGTAAACATTGGACGACTGTACAATGGAAAAAAGTTGTGTGGAGTGACGAATCACGGTACACAAAGTGGCGATCCGATGGCAGGGAGTGGGTATGGCGAATGTCCAGTGAACGTCATCTGCCAGCGTGTGTAGTGCCAACAGTAAAATTCGAACGCGATGGTGTTATGGTGTGGTCATGTTTTTCATGGAGGGGGCTTGCACCTCTTATTGTTTTGCGTGGCACTATCACAGTACAGGCCTACATTGATGTTTTAAGCACCTTCTTGCTTCCCACTGTTGAAGAGCAATTCGAGGATGGCGACTGCATCTTTCAACACGATCGAACACCTGTTCATAATTCCCAGCCTGTGGCGGAGTGGTTACACGACAATAACATCCCTGTAATGGACTGGCCTGCACAGAGTCCTGACCTGAATCCTACAGAACACCTTTGGGACGTTTTGGAACGCCAACTTCGTGCCGGGCCTCATCAACCGACATCAATATCTCTCCTCAGAGCAGCACTCCGTGAAGAATGGGCTGCCATTCCGCAAGAAACCTTCCAGCACCCGATTGAACGTATGCCTGCGAGAGTGGACGCTGTCATCAAGGCTAAGGGTGGGTCAGCACCATACTAAATTTCAGCATCACCGGCGGAGGGCGCAACGAACTTGTAAGTCATTTTCAGCCAGGTGTCCGGATACGTTTGATCACATAGTGTATATTTGTCCATTTACTTTTATCTCGGGTATCTTCAGTGCTGGCTGTTGGATCTGCTTCTCCCAGAGTCATTAAGGTCTTGTCTCTCCACCTCGTTCGCGGACGACCTCTTGAACGTCTACCAGTCGGCTGATGCAGAGGTACTCTTTTAGCGGGAGTGCCGTCTGCTCCTAGAACATGTTCCGCCTACTGCAGCCTTGTTCTTGCAATCACTCTCCCAATATAAACTTTCTTAAACCACCGATAAAGATCTTCATTGTGCCTTCTATCCCAACTTACCGTTTTTGCTTTGTATACTGGGCCACAAATTTTCCCTAAAATCTTCGTCTCAAACGCACGAATGCGCTGTTCCATTATCTGTGTACTTGCCCATATGTCACCACCATACATTACAACCGGTCGCACTAGTGACATTTATAGCTGTGTCTTGCTTTCCTGGGGGACGATGCGTGACATATGTAGGTGGCTTAAACTATTGAGCACTCGGTTCGCACTTGTTTTTCTTTGTCGAATTTCCTTCTCTATTTCACTTTTACTCGACAATATTGACCCCAGGTACTTGAATTTTTCAAGTATTTGAAAATTGTGACAGTTATAGTGAAGGCGTCCATATCATTTTGTCGACAAGAGAATACCATATACTTTGTTTTCGTATCTTTCACCAGTAACCCTGGTTTGCTCACTTCTAGCATAAATCGAGAGGTATCTGCTGTCATCACATTCAGAGGTTCGCCCGCAATCACCACATCCAAAAATATGAGAAACACATGCCCAGACATCGGTACAGTGTGAAGGATATGTAAGGGCTCCTCGATTCAGACCTGGGAGACATCCGACACAAATTTTAACATTGGAAGAAGTGATCCACATGGCAGCTGTGCATGTGAAGGCACATCTCGATATTGATGCCCGTACATGTTCAAAACCAGCAGGCGTTTTCCAAATGTATTGCAAAACTCAACAGTATCAACAGGGCTAGAGTACACCCAAGATTTTAGATACCCCCACAGAAAAAATTGCACGGGTTCAAGTCGAAGCACTTGGGAGACCGTGGTATGGGTGAACCACGGCCAATACACTTATTGTCGAAACGCAAATTACCAGCATTTAGGTATCCGGAATGCTGATGAAATTAAATGAAGGCAGTTTATCTGTCGGTAATTTACAACTCACTTGTGGCTTTTCGAAATAAACGCAGCTTTAGACTTTAACAGTGTTGAAACGTTGGCATGATTGCATTTGTCGCTACGCTGTATTGGAGAAACCATTGGTTTCGAGGCATGCGTTTTTAGGATTATCTGCTCGTTTCATTGTCATCCACCCGTCCCTTTCATGTGAAACTATAAAACTGAAACGCCCTATATATCCTCTGTTTTGTGGGCTGATATTACATTGCTTTTATCCTCGTGATAACTGGGGCAGTGCTATGTATGGAAAATTTTCTGAGATTCTACCTTGAAAGACCCATTCGACGAATTTTCGAAGTATTGTACTGTGAGACGTCAGGTATCTTTCTTGAAGTATCTTGTGCGTAAGGATCTGCAGCAGTTGGCCCCACTGACACGTGTCAAACAGGTCGTCACGACTCGTACTGCCTACAGATATACCGCGTGGTCCTAACTTTCAGGCGTAAAATACACAAACGGTAGGAAGTCACAAACTAAGCAGTCTGGTAAAGGAACTATTGGTGGCAACGAATAATTTTTTTACCGGCGTAAACATCTGACATCTTACAACAACAACTTAAAGTTCATAGTAACTCTTCAAAGTGATGACTATAAGCCACAGTGCACGTGTCACAACAATATTCGTTGACAGAACTGAACTGACAGTTAAAAGTTATTTAATCATAGTGCGTGTACACGTTGTATATGATAGGGTGTTACAGATACTCCACCACTTATTCTCCGAAGTGTGCATCTCACGGGTACTGTTGACGGCTACGTACTGATCAGTCTTCTCCCACACGATCTAACGCTATCTCCCCAGATTGTACTGTGCGAAATTCTTTATTGAGAACCTTGGTAAGCTCTCTGTAGCTTCAATGACAGTTTCCGGAAAGTTTGTATCGAGAATGGTAAATTTCTTTATTTTAGCGTTACACTTGTTGCGAAACTTTCGTTTGTACATGTATACGGGTTTCCAAGCAGTAAATCCTGCTACTCCACAAACTAAATACGTGTCTGTAAGTTACTGGAACAAGTAATGCTCCATGTTCGACCACCAGCCGCGAAATATAAACATTGGAAAATATCACTGTGGACTCGTCACAGACGACTGTATGTTGTTGCAGAATGTAGCATCACCAACATCGCAACAGGCAGTTGTTCTTTATGAAACACCAGATGTTTACAGACAATCCGTTCACACACACTGCTCACTCAAGAGCTCGGAACATTCATTTCCGAGCATTCATTTCCTCTGAAATGCGATTCACGTTGGCTGCCGGCCGCGGTGGTCTAGCGGTTCTAGGCGCTTCAGTCCGGAACCGCGGGACTGCTACGGTCGCAGGTTCGAATCCTGCCTCGGGCATGGATGTGTGTGATGTCCGTAGGTTAGTTAGGTTTAAGTAATTCTAAGTTCTAGGGGACTGATGACCTAAGATGCTAAGTCCCATAGTGGTCAGAGCCATTTTTCACGTTGGCTTTTAGAGGATATAAAGGGTGATTCCACGAAGATTTACAAACTTTTAGGGATGATGGAGAAGAGTAAATGTATCAATATGAGGTATGGGACCCTGGTCCGGAAACGATACACAGTGGAATACACATTCCGGTACTGTTTTTGCTAAGATTGTAGGGTAAGAAATTTCAGAGGTGGGAGTATGGATGAAAACGAAAAAAAAATTCTAGCTAACATGGGTCTAAAATACATACCTTAAGAGCTATAAGCGATTTTTCATCTTCGATATTGTGAAACACTTCTCTTCTGCCCAGCAAGTGTTCATAGGTCTTATGGTATGCGTTTTAAAGCCCGTATTTACTGGACCTTTTTTCTTGTCTTAGTCCATATTATTTCCTCCGAAAATATGGAAACTAAAGCGCTTGCAGTAGATGAGACATATTTCACAACATCGAAGATGACAGAGTACTCATACATGAATTGTTCCTCGGTTTAGTCATTCCGCCCACAGCATAAGTCGACAGAAGTAAGCTCGCATTTAATATCACTCATACTGATCGTCAAAGACGTACTCCGTAATAGTGAATGAGCTGTTAGTGTGATAAGGTTCTAACGTCAGCCTGAACGGATTAAATATGAGTTAATCAGGCCGGGAACGCAGGTGATCCAGTAATTCATTGCGTCATACTGTAACTCTTCTGCACTTAGACGGGAAGTCATAAAGTTAGGCCATAAGCCACGATACCCTACCTGTGAGATATGTGCACTGCCGACCAAAACTGTAACACCAAGTACTTAACAAAATTTTATCATTAGGTGATTTGAAGGTATACGAGGTGAGCAATTCATTACACATAGCTGCCACATGTGGCAGCGACAATAGCTTTAACCTGGCAGGGCCAAGTAGAATAGAACTTGGGTGGAAGATACAGGTTCGTCATTTCATGCTGCTTCAGCTGTCTGCCTCAGATTGTAATCAAAGTTGTTTTGTTGCGTGGTGACGAGCCAGTCTCTCAGCACCCAATGACAAGAATGGATGAAAGATATGGAGAAAGTGCTGACCCGAGCAGCAGTCGAACTCCTACTACACTTCTGGCCATTAAAAATGCTACACCACGAAGATGACGCGATACAGGCGTGCAATTTAACCGACAGGAAGAAGATGCTGTGATATGCAAACGATTAGCTTTTCAGAGCATTCACACAAGGTTTGCGCCGGTGGCGACACCTACAACGTGCTGACATGAGGAAAGTTTCCAACCAATTTCTCATACACAAACAGCAGTTGACCGGCGTTGCCAGGTGGAACGTTGTTATGATGCCTCGTGTAAGGAGGAGAAATGCGTACCATCACGTTTCCGACGTTGATAAAGGTCGGATTGTAGTCTATCGCGATTGCGGTTTATCGTATAGCGACACTGCTGCTCGCGTTGGTCGAGATCCAATGCCTGTTAGCAGAATATAGAATCGGTGGGTTCAGGAGGGTAATACGGAACGCCGTGCTGGATCCCAACGGCCTCGTGTCATTAGCAGTCGAGGTCACAGGTATCTTACCCGCATGGCTGTAACTGATCGTACAGCCACCTCTCGAGTCAGCAGATGGGTACGTTTGCAAGGCAACAACCATCTGCACGAATAGTTCGACGATGTTTACAGCAGCATGGACTATCAGCTCGGAGACCATGACTGCGGTTACCCTTGACGCTGCATCACAGACAGCAGCGCCTGCGATGGTGTACTCAACGACGAACCTAGGTGCACGAATGGCAAAACGTCATTTTTTTCGGATGACTCCAGGTTCTGCTTACAGCATCATGATGGTCGCATCCGTGTTTGGCGACATCGCGGTGAACGCACATTGGAAACGTGTAATCGTCATCGCCATACTGGCGTGTCACCCGGCGTGATGGTATAGGGTGCCATTGGTTACACGTCTCGGTCACCTCTTGTTCGCATTCACTGCACTTTGAACAGTGGACGCTACATTTCAGATGTGTTGCGACCCGTGGCTCTACCCTTCATTCGATCCCTGCGAAACCGTACATTTCAGCAGGATAATGCACGACCGCATATTGCAGATCCTGTACGGGCCTTCCTGGATACAGAAAATGTTCGACCGCTGCCCTGGCCAGCACATTCTCCAGATCTCTCACCAATTGAAAACGACTGGTCAATGGTGGCCAAGCAACTGGCTCGTCACAATACGCCAGTCACAACTGTTGATGAACTGTGGTATCGTGTTGATGCTGCATGGGCAGCCGTACCTGTACACGCCATCCAAGCTCTGTTTGACTCAATGCCTAGGCGTATCAAGGCCGTTATTAGGGCCAGAGGTGGTTGTTCTGGGTGCTGATTTCTCAGGATCTATGCATCCAAACTGCGTGAAAATGTAATCACATGTCAGTTCTAGTATAACATATTTGTCCAATGAATACCCGTTTATCATCTGCATTTCGTCTTGGTGTAGCAATTTTAATGGCCAGAAGTGTATATCAAGGAGGGTCAACAAAGCACGGGCAACACGCCGTCTTGCGTTATCTTGTTGAAGGACAACGTCACGGAGATCATGAAGATTTGGGACAGCCATTGAGCTTCACAGGTCAGAAATGTAACGGTTATACGAACTCTCGGTGATCGTATTGTATGGCTAGTGGCACCCTGTACCATCTCACCAGATGCCAGGTCCGTGTGACGATGAGAAATATGGTCTGGCAACGTCCGTATTTCTTTAAGTCTCCACATACGGATATATCCACGGTAAAGCTGCACGCAAAATTACAGTTAGTCGGAAAAGACGACGTGCTGCCACTCTAGTGTCCAGTGTTGTCCTCGGGCGCACCAATGCTCTCTTCCACCACATCAATTCAAACCACAACAACGGTCGCCAATTTGACAGTCCGTGGTTCTCCGAAAGTGATCCCATTCTTCAATGGATACCTTGCTTCAAACACACCCGTTCCTCGACTCGACGTACGAGACATAGCCTTATGACTCTTCAAGACTGAGTAATCTTGCCACTCCTGTAGTATGCTCGTGCAGTTTGATCGGGGAATGATGAAAGCTCCAGTCTGGATAGACGATGGTCCTGCTGCTGTCGAAGTCTGATACATTACGGTAGAGTTTGCTCCAGCTTACTTGAGGCATAACATTGTCTTCTTATGAACAACAAGAATTCAAATGATATTCCTGAATGAGAAATTCCGTGCCAAACGTTTACTTATACACAAACTGTGTATAACCACCCAGTTGTTAATATACTAAGTATTAGCGTAGCCAAGAATGGCAGTTTGATGTTTGTTACATGCATTCTTCCCCTTTTTCATTTTAATCGCTAGATCCTTAGACAAGAATAGCAGTGACCAATAAAATTAGACAACAAAGTCTATGGAGAACAGCGACCTGATGCAATATTTAAGTTAGAATGAACAGTCCAGATCGCAATAATATTCGTTTACTTACCGGTTTCTGCTTATGTAAAAGCCATCTTCAGAATTTTTGGCCCCTATGGTTGGTGCTGGCGGCTCCTCGGTTATCTTGTGATACCACAATCGTACACTGCCAGTCGTATGATCCTGGTATCACGAAACAACCGAGGACGATCCAGCACCAGCCACAGTGGACCAAAAATTCTGAAGATGGCTTTTACATAAGCCGAAACCGGTAAATAAACTGATATTATTGCGATCTTGACTGTTCATTCTAACTTTGAAAGGTAGTGATAAACATCGAGGACCAGTCCAAGAAACACCGATTTATCGATGACACACTGCTTATAAAGGAAGAACTGACAGAACTGAAATATATGAGTCATGGTCTGAAAGTCGCAACTGTAAGGGTAGTTTGGAAATGAACTCGAAAAAATTAAAGTTCTGAGTGAGTTCAAAAATCCAATTGACTGTTGGTTGGTTGTTTGGGGGAAGAGACCAAACTGCGAGGTCATCAGTCTCATCGGATTAGGGAAGGACGGGGAAGGAAGCCGGCCGTGCCCTTTCAAAGGAACCATCCCGGCATTTGCCTGGAGCGATTTAGGGAAATCACGGAAAACCTAAATCAGGATGGCCGGACGCAGGATTGAACCGTCGTCCTCCCGAATGCGAGTCCAGTGTCCAAGTGACTGTGAAGCTAGTGTAGTTGTTTCCCAACACGTCTACCTCGACCGTAATATTCAGCTATAGGATGCCAGCCAAAATACGGAAATCACAGAAAGATCAGGCCTGAGATGGACAGCAGTGTGAAAGTCACAATTCACCCTGACCGCCAACGATGTTCCAATGATCGGTAAAAACTTAATGTAGAGAAACATTGGCTCTAAGAGAGATGAGCGTCCATAAATAAGACTGAGCGCCACCAGCAATGGAGCAGCAGATGCTGAGAAACAGTCTCAGAGACCAAATTAGAAACTAGGTCTTCAGAGGCAGGAGTATAGGATCCTCGAGGACGTTACCAAGCTGAAAGGGCAATACACTGGCGACACGCTTTACATAAAGTTAATAGCCTGATGTATAAAACATCTGACGTTGCATCTATATTTAAAATGTCATATGAGTGTTGCAATATTAAATTTAATTTAGTTTACATTCTGTTTATGATATTAAGTCACTACTCCATTACGTAGATAACCGTTCATGTTAACTGCTAATATAGTCATTTCATACCATTATTAGTGAAAAAGCCACCTGTAAGATAACCCAGTGTATCTAGTTTGGCCGGCCGCTGTCGTCGCCGTCCGCTGTGGTCGTCGTCCGCTGTGTCCGAGCGGTACTAGGCGCTGCAGTCTGGAACCGCGCGACCGCTACGGTCGAAGGTTAGAATCTTGCATCGGGCATGGATGTGTGTGATGTCCTTAAGTTAGTTAGGTTTAAGTAGTTCTGAGTTCTATGGGACTGATGACCTCAGAAGTTAAGTCCCATAGTGCTCAGAGCCATTTGAACCACTGTGGCCGAGCGGTTCTAGGCGCTTCAGTCCGGAACCGCGCTGCTGCTACGGTCGCAGGTTCTAATCCTGCCTCTGGCATGGATGTGTGTAATGTCCTTAGGTCAGTTACGTTTAAGTAGTTTAAAGTCTAGGTGACTGATGACCCGAAATGTGAAGTCCCATAGTGCTTGGAGCCATTTGAACCATTTTTTGTATCTAGTTTTAAAGTCAGCAACATTAAATCTACAAGCATAACTCACTTCAGAAGTGGCTTCGGCATGGACAAGAAAATTCTGACTTCAGTTTCTAATAAAAACAGATGGACAAGTCGGTGACATGGCAAATGCTGCACAGTATCACTGAAGCTGTGTTTGTACTATGCATATAAATGTGTCGACTTGAGCTTCAAGTCACAGAATAGACGTAAATGCGCGTAACTATTCACTAAACGTAATATTCTTGCAGGTGCATTACTCGCAATGCGACAAAAACTATCTATTGACGAATGATATAACTGTATTATGTCCACTAAAGATGAAGCGTGAGTCTTGGCATAAGCAAAGCTGCATAAAAAATGTATTTCTTCGAGTAATCATTTATGTGGTTTTCCTCGTTCACAACTCACCCTGCAGAGCCGTTCAGCTGTTCAGCATTCAGAAGTGATGATCGAGACAGTTACAATGGAAAATGCTCTCATCGCGTTCTCGGCACCGTTCTGAGTCACTTTTCGGCGGGAGTTTTCACCTTTCGAGGGAAACAGGAACTCCACGAGACAGGACTGAACGCTTGTAAATCACTCTTTCGTGTGCACTCGAGCCTGTCGCACGTGTAACCCACAGCATCTGTTATGTCCGTGGTTATGGCCGGAGGAACAACTGAAGACCCCTAGCTTGCTGTTGTCAACGACCTGTCACTGATCTGCGTGACCCAACCAGAGGTCCCGTGTGAAGAATGCCGTAAAGTGGGTATACTCTCTGGAAGTGATCACAGAACCAGGGAAAATTCTTAATGTGTGCGTAGTTTCTAGACGTGGGGCATTCACCAAGGATCGTATCCAAAGAAACGGTCCACTAAGCTGAACGGTCTAGGGGTAGCGTCTTTGTTTCATAATCAAAACGTCTTCGGTCCCGGGTTCGATCCCCGCCAGTGCCTAAATTTTGATACATAATCAGCATTGGCGGTCGAAGACTTGCGGCATAAGAAGTCAGCCTCATTCTGCCAACGGCCTTGTCAAAGAGGGCGGAGGAGCGGATAGAGGTTCAGGGCACTCTCTTGTCCTAGGGGTGGGAAATTGCCCCTAAAGGCGGAAGAATCAGCAATGATCAACGACATGAGGATGCAGAAGGCAATGGAAACCACTGCATTAAAGAAACGTAACGTGTATCCACAGGACATGTGACCTGTAATTGAAGAAGTGTCATGATGATCTCTCCATTGGCAAAAGATTCCGGAATAGTCCCCCATTCGGATCTCCGGGAGGGGACTGCTAAGGGGGGGGGGGGGGGGGTTACCATGAGAAAAAGATTGAATAATCAACGAAAGGATAACGTTCTACGAATCGGGGCGTGGAATGTCAGAAGCTTGAACGTGGTAGGGAAACTAGAAAATCTGAAAAGGGAAATGCAAAGGCTCAATCTAGATATAGTAGGGGTCAGTGAAGTGAAGTGGAAGGAAGACAAGGATTTCTGGTCAGATGAGTATCGGGTAATATCAGCAGCAGCAGAAAATGGTATAACAGGTGTATAACAGGTGTAGGATTCTTTATGAATTGGAAGGTAGGGCAGAGGGTGTGTTACTGTGAACAGTTCAGTGACCAGGTTGTTCTAATCAGAATCGACAGCAGACCAACACCGACAACGATAGTTCAGGTATACATGCCGACGTCGCAAGCTGAAGATGAACAGATAGAGAAAGTGTATGAGGATATTGAAAGGGTAATGCAGTAAGTAAAGGGGGACGAAAATCTAATAGTCATGGGCGACTGGAATGCAGTTATAGGGGAAGGAGTAGAAGAAAAGGTTACAGGAGAATATGGGCTTGGGACGAGGAATGAAAGAGGAGAAACACTTATTGAGTTCTGTAACAAGTTTCAGCTAGTAATAGCGAATACCCTGTTCAAGAATCACAAGAGGAGGAGGTATACTTGGAAAAGGCCGCGAGATACGGGAAGATTTCAATTAGATTACATCATGGTCAGACAGAGATTCCGAAATCAGATACTGGATTGTAAGGCATACCCAGGAGCAGATATAGACACAGATCATAATATAGTAGTGATGAAGAGTAGGCTGAAGTTCAAGACATTAGTCAGGAAGAATCAATACGCAAAGAAGTGGGATACGGAAGTACTAAGGAATGACGAGATACGTTTGAAGTTCTCTAACGCTATAGATACAGCAATATGGAATAGCGCAGTAGGCAGTACAGTTGAAGAGGAATGGACATCTCTAAAAAGGGCCATCACAGAAGTTGGGAAGGAAAACATAGGTACAAAGAAGGTAGCTGCGAAGAAAGCATGGGTAACAGAAGAAATACTTCAGTTGATTGATGAAAGAAGGAAGTACAAACATGTTCCGGGAAAATCAGGAATACAGAAATACAAGTCGCTGAGGAGTGAAATAAATAGGAAGTGCAGGGAAGCTATGACGAAATGGCTGCAGGAAAAATGTGAAGACATTGAAAAAGATGTGATTGTCGGAAGGACAGACTCAGCATACAGGAAAGTCAAAACAACCTTTAGTGACATTAAAAGCAACGGTGGTAACATTAAGAGTGCAACGGGAATTCCACTGTTAAATGCAGAGGAGAGAGCAGATAGGTGGAAAGAATACATTGAAAGCCTCTATGAGGGTGAAGATTTGTCTGATTGACAGAAGAAGAAAAAGGAGTCGATTTAGAAGAGATAGGGGATCCAGTATTAGAATCGGAATTTAAAAGAGCTTTGGAGGACTTACGGTCAAATAAGGCAGAAGGGACAGATAACATTCCATCAGAAATTCTAAAATCATTGGGGGAAGTGGCAACAAAACGACTATTCACGTTGGTGTGTAGAATATATGAGTCTGGGGACATACCATCTGACTTTCGGAAAAGCATCATCCACACAATTCCGAAGACGGCAAGAGCTGACAAGTGCGAGAATTATCGCACAATAAGCTTAACAGCTCATGCATCGAAGCTGCTTACAAGAATAATATACAGAAGAATGGAAAAGAAAATTGAGAATGCGCTAGGTGACGATCAGTTTGGCTTTAGGAAAAGTAAAGGGACGAGAGAGGCAATTCTGACGTTACGGCTAATAATGGAAGCAAGGCTAAAGAAAAATCAAGACACTTTCATAGGATTTGTCGACCTGGAAAAAGCGTTCGACAATATAAAATGGTGCAAGCTGTTCGAGATTCTGAAAAAAGTAGGGGTAAGCTATAGGGAGAGACGGGTCATATACAATATGTACAACAACCAAGAGGGTATAATAAGAGTGGACGATTAAGAACGAAGTGCTCGTATTAAGAAGGGTGTAAGACAAGGCTATAGCCTTTCGCCACTACTCTTCAATCTGTACATCGAGGAAGCAATGATGGAAATAAAAGAAAGGTTCAGGAGTGGAACTAAAATACAAGGTGAAAGGATATCAATGATTCGATTCGCTGATGACATTGCTATCCTGAGTGAAAGTGAAGGAGACTTAAATGATCTGCTGAACGGAATGAACAGTCTAATGAGTACACAGTATGGTTTGAGAGTAAATCGAAGAAAGACGAAGGTAATGAGAAGTAGTAGAAATGAGAACAGCGAGAAACTTAACATCAGGATTGATGGTCACGAAATCAATGAAGTTAAGGAATTCTGCTACCTAGGCAGTGAAATAACCAATGACGGACGGAGCAAGGAGGACATCAAAAGCAGTCTCGCTATGGCAAAAAAGGCATTTCTGGCCAAGAGAAGTCTACTAATATCAAATACCGGCCTTAATTTGAGGAAGAAATTTCTGAGGATGTACGTCTGGAGTACAGCATTGTATGGTAGTGAAACATGGACTGTGGGAAAACCGGAACAGAAGAGAATCGAAGCATTTGATATGTGGTGCTATAGACGAATGTTGAAAATTAGGTGGACTGATAAGGTAAGGAATGAGGAGGTTCTACGCAGAATCGGAGAGGAAAGGAGTATGTGGAAAACACTGATAAGGAGAAGGGACAGGATGATAGGACATCTGCTAAGACATGAGGGAATGACTTCCATGGTACTAGAGGGAGCTGTAGAGGGCAAAAACTGTAGAGGAAGACAGAGATTGGAAAACGTCAAGCAAATAATTGAGGATAGGTTTAAGGAAAGACTCCAAAAGAATTGGCGGCCACTGTTCCCGCCAAATCGGTCTTGCTCCACGTTCCTACCTCGGTCTCGTGCAGTCTGTCTCGTTTTTTTTCGGGTGGTCACTCGTTCCTCGCTCGACCTTCACCGTTCTTACGCTGAAGCGCCAAAGAAACTGGTACAGGTATGCGTATTGATATACAGAGATATGTAAACAGGCAGAGTACGGAGCTGCGGTCGGCAACGCCTATATAAGACAACTAGTGTCTGGCGCAGTTGTTAGATCGGTTACTGCTGCTACAATGGCACGTTATCAAGATTTAAGTGAGTTTTAACGTAGTGCTATAGTCGGCGAACGAGCAATGGAACACAGCATCTCCGAGATAGCGATGAAGTTGGGATGTTCCCGAACGACCATTTCACAAGTATAACGTGAATATCAGGAATCTGGTAAAACATCAAATCCTCGACATCGCTGCTGGCGGAAAAAGCTTCTGTAAGAACGGGACTGAAGAGAACAGTTCAACGTGACATAAGTGCAACCCTTCCACAAACTACTGCAGATTTCAGTGCTGGGCCATCAACAAGCGTCAGCGTGCGAATCGTCCAACGAAACATCTTCGATAGGGGCCTTAGGAGCTGAAGGCCCACTCGTGTACCCTTGATGACTGCGCGACACAAAGCTTTACGCCTCGCCTTGGCCCGTCAACCCCGACATTGATCAGTTGATGACTGGAAACACATTGCCTCCTAGGACGAGTCTCGTTTAAAATTGTATCGAGCGGATAGATGTTTACGGGTATAGGCACAACCTCATGAATCTATGTACCATGCACGTAAGCAGGGGACTGTTCAAGCTGGTGGAGGCTCTGTAATGATGTGGAGCGTGTGCAGTTTGAGTGACATGGGACCCCTAATATGTCTAGAAACGACTCTGACAGGTGACATAAACGAAAGCATCCTTTCTGATTACCTGCATCCATTCATGTCCATTGGGCAATCCCAGTAGGACAATGCGACACCCCAAACGTCCAGAATTTCTACAGAGTGGCTCCAGGAACACTCTTCTGAGTTTAAACACTTCTACTGGCCACCAAACCCCCAGAAGAACGGGACTGAAGAGAATCGTTCAGTGTGACGGAAGTGCAACACTTACGCAAATTGCTGCAGATTTCAATGTTGGGCATATCTGGGATGCCTTGCAACCTGCTGTTCAGTAGGTATCTCCACCCCGTCGTACTCTTACGGATTTGTGGACGCCCCTGCAGGATTCATGGTGTCAGTTCTCGCCAGCACCGCTTATAGCTATTTCTGTAAGTAGTCGCCACTCCGACTTAGACATGTGTCGTAGCGTTGTACTAACTTTCCAATGCCCTCGTCATTGAAGGCAGCCGCCTGTGCTTTCCGCCAATTCTTTATGCGGGTCTACAGTTCGTTGGTAGTGCCAAAATGTTGTCTTCATGGCCAGCGATTCATATGAGCAGAGATGAGACTCAGGGGGAGCCAATTATGGGCTATATTTTGGGTGATCAAACACTTCATGTAAACTTCTCATGGTTGAGATTCACATTCATATGATATTTCTTCAAAGACATCATACTCTTCGTTGACTGTATGAAATATTTATTATTACGATTGCAATTTCAGCCTTAGGGCCATTTTCAAGTAACTCTGCAAAAGTTAGATTCTGTCAGAATATAAGACTATCTGACATGAGTACATGTCGTCGTCAAAATGCAGCCTACCTGTAAAGAACGCTGCGGGAGCATCTTCACTGTTCCTGCGGATTCTGGCCCAGAACTGTCATGGAGTAGGAAACGTATGACAGTTTTGTTATGTGGCCTGCATGACATCATGCGAAATCTCTCACAGGCCCTCATACTTAGCGAGATACACTATTTATCTAGGCATCTTTAGGTGCTCACTGTGCACTGAGAACTGAGAAGAGGACATGACGCCATCGACTGGCATACTAGAGACACTGCCCAATACATCTGTGCAAAGCTTCATGGGATTTTCATTGTGGTTTCCATTTTGCGCCCGATCGGACCTTACTTTTCGAATATTTCTCTTATTTGCGTACACCATTCGAGGTACATCACCGGTATTGTACAGCTTTGTTATAATTATATCTTAAAATTAACTATAATCGCGGGGACTCGTCTTTTTATACAGTAGTGCACATTTTTAAAAACAGTGGCCACAGTTTTTACCTCAGATTTCAGAAATAATGTATATCAATGGCATTGTTTATGTTTGTGTACAAATATTCTCTACGAGTTCCAAACAAAAAAATTATAATGTAGTTAAATGCAATTTATCAAAACAGTTTGCTGTATTATTTTCACTTTTCAGGTTCTGAGGCGTGGCTGGTAATTTATGAAGATAGTAATGGGCAGTCGGACAACAACAAGTCCATTCTGTTTCGGTCGCCTAAGTTACAAACACCGTTAGTTCAAATTTAGAAAAGTTCTGATTACACTTGAGTTTGTCGTATATACGATATTTGCATAAAAGGGCTCTTTACATACTGATTGTCTTCCATGTTCTTCACTTATAGGATTGGAAAATCAATTACCAGGTTTAAGCAATACTACGCAGTTCGCAAAAAAACTCGATAAAGAGGCGTTGAAGATTGGAATTTCTAATCTATGTTAAGTACAAAACAGTTCTCGCCGATGAGGACAGCCGCTGGTCATTAAGCGTATAGTGAAGTACACTGATCAGCAAGAGCATTATGATCTCCAACCTGATATCGATAGCCGGCCGGAGTGGCCGAGCGGTTCTAGGCGCTACAGTCTGGAACCGCGAGACCGCTACGGTCGCCGGTTCGAATCCAGCCTCGGGCATGGATGTGTGTGATGTCCTTAGGTTAGTTAGGTTTAAGTAGTTCTAAGTTCTAGGGGACTGACGACCTCAGAAGTTATGTCCCATAGTGCTCAGAGCCATTTTTTTGCCGTCGATATAAACGAGTCCAGGCGATACCAGCGTGGCTAGCGAGGAATGGCTGCTTGTGAGACACACGCACGATGCGTGCAGTATCAGTGAGCGAGCTGTTCGTGTGTAGAATGGGAAGGCGCTCGATCTATCTGAGTTTGCCCGAGGGCAGATTGTGATGGCCTGAAGGCTCGGTACAAGCATTTGGAAAACTACACATTTTGTTGGATGTGAGACCTTAACCTTTCCCGGCGAATTGAATGTTCAAATAATTTACGGGTTTGCTGCCGGGTGACGTCGTCGAACACCACCGTTTATGGAGGACTTTGAGGAACGTTTATTGGAGTCAGCGACCTTGAAACCTGCGTGTTTGCCGGCCGCGGTGGCCGTGCGGTTCTAGGCGCTGCAGTGTGGAACCGCGAACCGTCGAACACCACCGTTTATGGAGGACTTTGAGGAACGTTTATTGGAGTCAGCGACCTTGAAACCTGCGTGTTTGCCGGCCGCGGTGGCCGTGCGGTTCTAGGCGCTGCAGTGTGGAACCGCGGGACTGCTACGGTCGCAGGTTCGAATCCTGCCTCGGGCATGGATGTGTGTGATGTCCTTAGGTTAGTTAGGTTTAAGTAGTTCTAAATTCTAGGGGACTGATGACCTAAGATGTTAAGTCCCATAGTGCTCAGAGCCATTTGAACATTTGAACCTGCATGTTTTTTCAGATATGTAGACGATACTTTTCTTGTTTGGCCTCATGGTAGTGAGAATTTAAACTGGTTTTTGGAACACCTGAACTCAATCCTCCCGAATATTCAGTTCACTATGGAGGTGGAAAAGAATGGGTGCCTTCCCTTCCTTGATGTGTTGGCCAGAAGGAAGACTGATGGTACGTTATGACATTCTGTTTATAGGAAGTCTAGTCACACTGACTTGTATCTGCGAGCTGGTAGTTGTCACCATCCAGCTCAGCGTGAAGGAGTACTTCGTACCTTGGTTCACAGGGCCCACGTTATCTCAGACCCTGAAAGTTTTGCAGCTGAGCTATCACATCTCGAAGTCACCTTTCGTGAGAATGGTTATAGTGAGAGGCACATCAAACGTGCGTTGCGCTATCAGCCTTCTGTGATTGACGATAGCAACGAAGTGGCACCTAAATCTACGGCCTTTTTGCCTTACGCAGGAAGCATTTCCAACAGGTTTGGCCGTATTTTTTTCGACCACCTTCTAAGATTAAGGCCCTGTTGGCGTCCGTAAAAGATGGTCTTGGTTTGCGTAAGGCTGGTGTCTATCGTATTACTTGCAGTTGTGGCATGTCATATATTGGTCAGACAATCAGGACTGTGGAAGACCGGTGTATTGAACATAAGCGTCACACAAGCTTACAACAGGCGAGCAGATCCGCTATTGCAGAACATTGCCTTGACACCGGTCATCCTATGGAATACAACAACGCGGAGATTCTGGCTTGCACGTCCAGCTATTGGGATAGTGTCATTAAGGGGGGTAGGACGTCAAACGGGCCGACTTGAATCAGGAGAGGCACCATACGACATTTTACTTTTACAAATAAATTCATAAAACTTTAACAGCATGACCAGGAAGGATTCAGGATTCGTACTCATAGCAGTGGAAGCTCAAAACCGTAACAAAACACTTTTTTTTGCATGTGAAATTTCATCATTTTTTCACTTACTACTGGCTGCATTTGTTGCTATAGGTACACTTTTCTTCCTAAGTAAGAGAGATTCTTCGATGAGTTTTGCACAGCATACAAACCATAGTTACAGGTGTATGAAACTCTAGAAGTTATTTAATTTATGAAAAAATGAATGAACTGTTACATTTTAAACTTCATGTTTAGAAAAAATTCAAGTTTTATAGTTAATTATCTTAATTTTTTCCACAGTTTTTTAATAGATTTGGAAAATTCTAGAGTTTCATTCACCTGTAACAACTGTTTGTATGCTATGAAAAATTCATCGAAGAAACTATCTTATTTACGAAGAAAAGTCTACCTATAGCAGCAAATGCAAACAGTAATAAGTGAAAAAATGATGAAATTTCACATGTAAAAAAAGGTATTTTGCTACGTTTTTGAACTTCCACTGCGATGAGTGTGAGTCCTCAATCCTTCCTGATCGTGGTGAAAAAGTTTTACGAATTTATTTGTCAAAGTATAGACAGTAGAAATTGAAAAGTCCTGTGGTGACTCTCCTGCTCCAAGTAGGCCCGTTTGACGTCCTACCCCCCTTAAGGAAGCTGTTGAAATCAAACTATCAAGCAACCTTATACACAGAGATGGTGGCTTTTGTGTAAATGCTGCTTTGAATCCGGCTCTGTCTCTCATCAAAAAACAGAGGGACAGAACTAGTGCTACCTCACCTGTTGATTAATAGTCACTATCGATATTTCTGATGTTGGTTATCTTTGGTTGTGTGTTGACTTTGCGGTTACTTGTTCTGTGTGTTGCATCTTCCTTGTTTCTCCTCTGTGAACCGAGGTATTAAATTCCCTTGCACATTGCTTCCTCCTTGCAGTTGTGCCTTGAGAATGGTAGGGTGTGCTCCTGCCGAAATTTCGGCGGTGGTCGACGACGTCACCCGGCAGCAAACCCGTAAATTATTTCAACATTTTGTTGGATGTTCCAGGAGTGCTGTGGTGAGCGTCTTCAGAGTGAAGCCTCGTCCAGACGTCTTGCGGTTGGACGGCCACCCCTCATTACAGATATCGGACGTCGTAGGCTGGGCAGACTGGTAAAACAGGACAGGCGGCGAACTGTAGAGGAACTAACATGAGACTTTAATGCTGGGCAGAGTACAAGTGTGTCTGAACACACAGTGCACCGTACACTCCTAATGATGGGTCTCCGCAGCCTACTACCCATGCAGGTAACAATATTAACACCACAACATTGGCAACTACGACTGAAATGGCACGCGACCATTAGCTCTGGACGTTGATGCAGTGACGGAGCGTTGCATGGTCTGATGAATCCCGATACCTTGTTCACTATAACGATCGGACAGCTCCTTGATACCTGTACTACGGAACGGAGACAAGCTGGCGGCGGCTCCTATTGCTCTGAGGAACATTCAGTGGGCATCCATGGTCAAGTGGAGCTCGTGCAAAGGCACCATGGCGGGCAAGGAATATCGTACGCTGGTTGTAAAGCACGTAAACCCATCCATGACGATCATGTTTCCCGACGGCAGTGGAATTTTTCAACAAGATAATGCGCCATGTCACAAGGCGAGGAGTGTGACGGAGTGGTTCGAGGAACGCAGTGGCGCCTTCGAATTGATGTGCTGCCCCCCCCCCCCCCCCAACCCCGCATCGCCAGATCTGTACCCGGAGCATCTGGGATGTCTCAGAGCTCATTGCCTTCCTCCTCCGAATTTACGGGGATCAAGGTCGCTTGTGTGGGCAGGTGCGGTAGCATCTCCCTCCAGCCAGCTACCAAGGCCTCATTGCTTTCATACCACGACGTGTCGCCGCTGTTAGCCGTGCCAAAGGTTGACTTACCGCATATTAGATGGCTGATCGTAATGTTCTGGCTGATCAGTGTACAGCAGTGAAGTCGCTCGTTACACTCTCGCTAGGAACCACTTCTATATCTAATTTTATTTAAATTCCATATGTATCAACAAACAGAAATGTTAGTTAAAAATACTGACTAAGAATTTTTAATAAAAATAGCGTCTTTTTATTTTTAATTATTGGTCATATGAAAATAAATTAAAATTCGATATAGACATACAGTATTAAGTACATAGCCTGACAAAGAAAGTGAAGAATCTCGAAGACACGCTCTATGTCAATGTAACAAGTTGATACACACTTTCTAGGGGTCAATCAATAAACTATTATCCCAACCAATTTCAACAACAAGCGACAAAATGGTTCAAATGGCTCTGAGCACTATGGGACTTAACTACTGTGGTCATCAGTCCCCTAGAACTTAGAACTACTTAAACCTAACTAACCTAAGGACATCACACACATCCATGCCCGAGGCATGATTCGAACCTGCGACCGTAGCAGTCGCGCGGTTCCGGACTGCGCGCCTAGAACCGCTAGACCACCGCGGCCGGCTAACAAGCGACAAACAATCAGTTATCTTAAAGGTAAATGAGCATGTGGCATTTGTGGCCTTGTTCTTTAACGCCACTACGGCGACTTGCGAGTGAGGATGAAATGATGATGAAAGACACACAACACACTGACACCGCCGGGAATCGAACCCGGGACCCCGTGCGCGGGAAGCGAGAACGCTACCGCAAGACCACGAGCCGCGGACATCTTAAAGGTAATGATAAGGGAAAGGATTAATTCGCCCCAACGCTTCACTTTAGATTTTGCATTTATTGTCACACCCTTCAGCGCAAACCACAGAACAAGCAAGTGTAACAATGAGAGAATGTTTGCACTCGTAAGAGTTGCTACATAACTTAAGAATTACTTAATAAACAACCGGAATTTATGATTATTCCTTTTTAACAAACATATATTTAAGACCATAAACGATAAAGAACAACGGTTAATAAAGTTCCATAAACTTGAGCAAGGATCACTTTTTCAGTCTCTGAATGAAGTCAGTAGGTGACATAGGGGACAATCAGAAGTACATGAAATGTTACACCGTTAAGGACGATCATTCATTAAGAAATATAACCACAGATTAAAGAAGATTCATTTAAAGCAACTAACATCAACAGCAAATAATGAAGTCACGTCTTCGCAAATGTATCAAAAACAAATCTTTCAGTTCTATAACAATGTTGGATCGTGGAATACGCCGGATTACCGACAGAGAAGGCTACATTTTACCAAACAGCAATTTCTCGAAACCTAGAATTATCTTAATAATGTACAATACTTAGGTTATCCAGAACTACTCTCATTCGCCATTCTTGGGCATAACGGTGGAGTAGATAATTAATCCCTTATTTCATTCTCCTGGAACATTGAGCGGCAATAGACGCTCGGGCAACTATTACCCAAGCAGGGCTCGGGAAGCATGACGGCTTCACCAGAAGGAGGAAACATTTACCCGAACTGGAAAGGGAACTCGTATAACACGAGCCAGTAGGATTGGACGAATACCAGTTGGAGATTTTTCATCATTGACCAAAGCTTGCTGGCCAGCGGACGAAAATAACAGAGGCATAGGTAGCTTTATTTGTGTTCACAAGAACTGATAACTTCTGCAAATGAGATTCCGGCAGAATTATCGCCGTAGTATCAATACAGGGATTCGGAGCTGAGGAGAGCAAGTCAACAACGGTCTCTACTCAATAGACCCAACATTTCAGAGAGACCGAGCAACCAACATCAGTCGTGGCTAGGCGGATTACCAAATAGAAACTCTAGCACTACCTCAATTATAACTAAATAGAGAACTTATATGCCACGGGGAATAAACTCCTTCGGAGTGGCCATGCGGTTCTAGGCGCTACAGTCTGGAACAGCGCGACCGCTACGGTCGCAGGTTCGAGTCCTGCCTCGGGCATGGATGTATGTGATGTCCTTAGGTTAGTTAGGTTTAAGTAGTTCTAAGTTCTAGGGGACTGATGACCTCAGCAGTTAAGTCCCTTAGTGCTCAGAGCCATTTGAACCATTTGAACTAAACTCCTTAACACAAGAATATATACACAATAACAATGACTAAATTTAAATATGCCTACGTACTAAAACACAACAGATATTAGCGAAGATTAACATAATCTTGCAATTCAGACATCCATAAAATTAACTGGCCACAGTTCACTCTACCTCTCCGCCAGACAGTACAAGGTTATTTACATTTTACAACGTGCTTATCCACACAGTGACCTATGCCGTCCATAGGAAAACAACGGCCTGCAGAAGGTCCACAGCCAGAAATTTTTATTTTTTTATTTTTTTTACGACACGCGCCTTAAGTAAGTCAGCATAGCGTTCAAATACACAGTCATGCAAGGGGCCAGTAACACACACGCAAGGCAATTTCCGATCACAGACTCTAAGCAGAGAAACGTTGCCACACAGTTATAAATAGCTCCCACAGCACCGGGAGATTGTCCCCGCCAGACGAGGACCGTTACAATAACTAGATGAAAAATCTTACTTTCAGTGACGACACCACCTCCTGGAGGTTATTGGCAGCCGCAGACGGACTTCATAGCTTCCCCAGCCTATGAACGCAAACCAAATGTTGTCCACAGAATTACGGCCTCTCGTGTCCTCACGCCCCGGGTTTTTGGGCCCAACCACTCTTAGCATAGAAGCACCTAGCGTCCCGCTCCAGAACGGTCGTGCAGGGCCAAGCACTCGTCTCAACTGCCTCCGCCCTCCGCACGGCCGACCGCCACCTCGCAGCGGACGCGCTAGCAGCGAGCTCGCGGAGGCTCCGCAACGGCCTCTAGGAAAGAGCGGAAACCTCAAACAGAAATAAACTAAGGGAAAACAGGAACCGTGGCAAACGACACGCTTCACAACTACACACCATCGGGCTGTTTGTAAATGATTACAGTCCCAGATAGAACGGCTACTGAAGCGCATTGCTGTTTTCCATGTTTAGCGTAGCTATCAGGTTTGGTGGGCTGTATTAGGGACATGAACAGCCTCAGATATTGAGGATCACTGTGAAGGACATGCCGATGCCTCATGTGAAACACCATTATCAGCGCGTGACAGAGTTTGAAAGGGCTTCATCATGGGTCTATCTCGGCACCTGACCGATTCGCGCACTATCCAGATTTGTGGGACATTTCAGTATTACAGTGGCCCAATGTAGGAATACAACTGAATGTGAGGGCAAGCACACACGTCGCGAAGCTTCTGACCGACCATATGTGACCACCACAAGGGAGGATCCCCGTGTTGTGCAGCAGCCACATCGTAACCCATTCACATCTGTGCCTACCATCCAAGAACAAGTGATGAATTGCTTCCAACATTCTACATCTACATCTACATTTATACTCCGAAAGCCACCCAACGGTGTGTGGCGGAGGGCACTTTACGTGCCACTGTCATTACCTCCATTTCCTGTTCCAGTCACATATGGTTCGCGGGAAGAACGACTGACGGAAAGCCTCCGTGCGCGCTCGAATCTCTCTAATTTTACATTCGTGATCTCCTCGGGAGGTATAAGTAGGAGAAAGCAATATGTTCGATACCTCATCCAGAAACGCACCCTCTCGAAACCTGGACAGCAAGCTACACCGCGATGCAGAGCGCCTCTCTTGCAGAGTCTGCCACTTGAATTTGCTAAACATCTCCGTAACGCTTTCACTCTTACCAAATAGCCCTGTGACGAAACGCGCCGCTCTTCTTTGGATCTTCTCTATCTACTCTGTCAACCCGACCTGGTACGGATCCCACACTAATGAGCAATACTCAAGTACAGGGTTATTACAAATGATTGAAGCGATTTCACAGATCTACAATAACTTTATTATTTGAGATATTTTCACAATGCTTTGCACACACATACAAAAACTCAAAAAGTTTATTTAGGCATTCGCAAATGTTCGATATGTGCCCCTTTAGTGATTCGGCAGACATCAAGCCGATAATCAAGTTCCTCCCACACTCGGCGCAGCATGTCCCCATCAATGAGTTCGAAAGCATCGTTGATGCGAGCTCGCAGTTCTGGCACGTTTCTTGGTAGAGGAGGTTTAAACACTGAATCTTTCACATAACCCCACAGAAAGAAATCGCATGTGGTTAAGTCGGGAGAGCGTGGAGGCGATGACATGAATTGCCGATCATGATCTACACCACGACCGATC
The DNA here is from genome assembly GCF_023864345.2 of Schistocerca serialis cubense. Classification (NCBI taxonomy): domain Eukaryota; kingdom Metazoa; phylum Arthropoda; class Insecta; order Orthoptera; family Acrididae; genus Schistocerca; species Schistocerca serialis. The sequence goes on from NC_064645.1 coordinate 405,400,284, forward strand.
CATCGGTTTTCCAATCTCCTGTTTAAGAAATGCCGAACATCATGATGGAAGTGCGGTGGAGCACCATCCTGTTGAAAGATGAAGTCGGCGCTGTCGGTCTCCAGTTCTGGCGTGAACCAATTTTCCGCGGCCTACGCGTGAAACTTGCCCGCACGCGTTCAACCGTTTCTTCGCTCACTGCAGGCCGACCCGTTGATTTCCCCTTACAGAGGCATCCAGAAGCTTTAAACTGCGCATACCATCGCCGAATGGAGTAAGCAGTTGGTGGATCTTTGTTGAACTTCGTCCTGAAGTGTCGTTGCACTGTTATGACTGACTGATGTGAGTGCATTTCAAGCACGACATACGCTTTCTCGGCTCCTGTCGCCATTTTGTCTCACTGCGCTCTTGAGCGCTCTTACGGCAGAAACCTGAAGTGCGGCTTCAGCCGAACAAAACTTTATGAGTTTTTCTACGTATCTGTAGTGTGCCGTGACCATATGTCAATGAATGGAGCTACGGTGAATTTATGAAATCGCTTCAATCATTTGTAATAGCTCTGTATAGGTCGAACGAGTGTTTTGTAAGCCACCTCCTTTGTTGATGGACTACATTTTCTAAGGACTCTCCCAATGAATCTCAACCTGGCACCCGCCTTACCAACAATTAATTTTATGTGATCATTCGACTTCAAATCGTTCCGCACGCATACTCCCAGATATTTTACAGAAGTAACTACTACCAGTGTTTGTTCCGCCATCATATAATCATACAATAAAGGATCCTTCTTTCTATGCATTCGCAATACATTACATTTGTCTGCCGACCGGAGTGGCCGTGCGGTTCTACGCGCTACAGTCTGGAGCCGAGCGACCGCTTCGGTCGCAGGTTCGAATCCTGCCTCGGGCATGGATGTGTGTGATGTCCTTAGGTTAGTTAGGTTTAATTAGTTCTAAGTTCTAGGCGACTGGTGACAGAAGTTAAGTCGCATAGTGCTCAGAGTCATTTACATTTGTCTATGTTAAGTGTCAGTTGCCACTCCCTGCACCAAGTGCCTATCCGCTGCAGATCTTCCTGCATTTCGCTGCAATTTTCTAATGCTGCAACTTCTCTGTGTACTACAGCATAATCGGCGAGAAGCCGCATGGAACTTCCGACACTATCTACTAGGTCATTTATATATATTGTGAAAAGCAATGGTCCCATAACAGTCCCCTGTGGCACGCCAGAGGCTACTTTAACGTCTGTTCTGTATGCTAAAAACTCTTCAATCCAGCCACACAGCTGGTCTGATATTCCGTAGGCTCTCACTTTGTTTATCAGGCGACAGTGCGGAACTGTATTGCATGCCTTCCGAAAGTCAAGGAAAATGGCATCTACCTGGGAGCCTGTATCTAATATTTTCTGGGTCTCATGAACAAATAAAGCGAGTTGGGTCTCACACGATCGCTGTTTCCGGAATCCATGTTGATTCCTACAGAGTAGATTCTGGGTGTCCAGAAACGACATGATACGCGAGCAAAAAACATGTTCTAAAATTCTACAACAGATCGATGTCATAGTATAGGCCTATAGTTTTGCGTATCTGCTCGACGACCCTTCTTGAAAACTGGGACTACCTGTGCTCTTTTACAATCATTTGGAACCTTCCGTTCCTCTAGAGACTTGCGGTACACGGCTGTTAGAAGGGGGCCAAGTTCTTTCGCGTACTCTGTGTAGAATCGTATTGGTATCCCGTCACGTCCAATGGACTTTCCTCTGTTGAGTGATTTCAGTTGCTTTTCTGTTACTTGGACACTTATTTCGATGTCAGACATTTTTTCGTTCGTGCGAGGATTTAGAGAAGGAACCGCAGTGCGGTCTTCCTCTGTGAAACAGCTTTGGAAAAAGGAGTTTAGTATTTCAGCTTTACGCGTGTCATCCTCTGTTTCAATGTCATTATCATCCCAGAGTGTCTGGATATGCTGTTTCGATCCACTTACTTATTTAACGTAAGACCAGAACTTCCTAGGATTTTCTGTCAAGTCGGTACATAGAATTTTACTTTCGAATTCGCTGAACGCTTCACGCATAGCCCTCCTTACGCTAACTTTGACATCGTTTAGCTTCAGTTTGTCTGAGAGGTTATGGCTGCGTTTAAATTTGCAGTGAAGCTCTCTTTGCTTTCGCAGTAGTCTCCTAACTTTGTTGTTGAACCATAGTGGGTTTTTCCCGTTATTCTGCACCACTGGTTGGAGATCAGCACCATCCAAGCTAGGCAACTACCGTTCGTTGCATAGGCTGTCATTAGCACCATAACACAAAGGGCTGTGTTTGGAGTGATGTCGTGATCACCAAGCATCGACTGCTGATAAACGGCGTAGCATTGTGTACGGCGATGATGGCGGTCCTGTGCTACCCAGATGACCACCGTCGGCGAGTATGGCAGCAGCCTGGGGAGAGGTCCTGTCCTTCGAATGCTATAGAGACGCGCAACAGTGCTATTCGTGGCGTCATGACGTGGGAGCCATCGTGTATGATCTCAGGTCACGACTGGTGGTGAGTGAGGGAACTCTGACGGTACAGTTGCACGTCCTGCACAGCGTGGATCCTAATTTGTTACCTCTCGTGCGACGATATCGTGGCGCCATTTTTTGAATAGGACAATGCCCAAAAACAATCATGGCACGTAACTCTATGAACTACCTGCTTTATTTTGAGGTACTGCCAGGGCCAGCAAGGACCCCAGCCATGTCCCTGATAATAATTGTAGATCCAGCCAGGATGTCAACTCCGTTTCGGAGCCAGAATCAAGAATTTCAGGGATGAATTACAACAGTTGTTGGGCAGCTTAGGTGAGCATACAACGGCTGTAGACACCCTTCCCAGCCGAAACAGTGCGTGCATCCAGCCCAGAGTCTTATTCATAAGTGGGCTCATACTGCCAAGTTGTCAATTTGACTAGATTTTAAAAATACTGAAATACTGAAATAACATCCCATACCGTCTGAACCCATGAAGTTTAATTATTTTCCTCGTGGAATTCTGGGTTCTTAATTTTTTTGTTTGGCGGTGTGATTAGCTAATAGCAAATGAACAGTGAACGAATAAAAATAAACGAGTCCGAAAACGACCAGTCACCAGTCAACTAGTTCCCCACGGTGAGTTTATCCATCTTTTAACTGTTTCATGCTACGACTACTTTATTTGTTTGAATTGTTACCAGCCACAATTTTGAGCCAAAATATTAGGACCACTAGCTTAATGGCGTCTCAGTATTCCTTTGGAAGCCAATGGAACAGTGATTCTGCATGGCACGGATTCGCCAAATCCTTGGTAGCTTTCCTGAGGATGTGTCATCGGAAGTCTACACGCAGGACACGCAGTTAACGTAAATTGTGGGCCAGTGACTTTATGGACAAGGAGCTGGCACCCGAAAGCATCCCACATGTGTTCCATTGGGTGCACATCAGGCTAAGATATCAACGTAGGCTCGCCATCACGCTTCTTAAAGCACTATGGCAAGATTCTGACCCTGCGACATGGACAGTTATCCTGTTGGAAAATACCATCGCCGTCGGGGAAGGGATGAAGGTGGTCCTCTGCCGTCGTGGTGCCTTCGATATTATCGCAGGTCCCGTGGATGCCCAGATGAATGTCGCCTCTAGGATAGTACTACCCCCACGAGCCTACACCTGTGGTGTGGTGCCCATACTGAGTAACCGTGGCCCTGGATGACGGCGCATCCAGACATGACCATCCTGCTGGTGTAACAAGAAACGTGATGCGTCCGACCAGGCGAAACGTTTCCATTCCTCCAGTGTCCAAACTCCCTGCCAACTGCTAACGTAACGGACGAATTCATTGGGTCACCATGAGAACACAGCCGTCATCAGCTACAGAGCCCCATGTTCAACAATAAACGCTGAACGGTGTGCTCCGAAATACATGGGTCTGACCGCCGCCTATACTGCTTTATAGAACGGACAAGCCCCGAGTTAAACGTTTTGTGATGACGTGAGGGCATCTAATCGTCGTTTCACCGTCTATCAACCACTTTCCATTGACGATCTGTTCCGGATAATTTCACGCCAACAGTGGACCAGCTTCGCTGTTTCCGCATTGATTGTTTCCAGGTACTGGGCCGTAACAATCCGCCCTCCGCCAAAGTCGGTATGTCAGTGGGTTTCTTCATTTGCGGCCAGTATTGTCGCTAGAATGTGTTCCCATTCGTTTAAGCTAATATACCAGGTGATCTAAAAGTCAGTATAAATTTGAAAACTTAATAAACCACGGAATAATGTAGATAGAGAGGTAAAAATTGACACACATGCTTGAAATGACATGGGGTTTTATTAGAACCGGAAAAAAACAAAGTATTGCTAGAAGCGTGAAAGATCTCTTGCAAGCGTCGTTTGGTGATGAACGTGTGCTCAGCCGCGACTTTCGTCATGCTTGGCCTCCCAGGTCCCCAGACCTCAGCCTATGCGATTATTGGCTTTGGGGTTACCTGAAGTCGCAAGTGTATCGTGATCAACCGACATCTCTAGGGATGCTGAAAGTCAACATCCGACGCCAGTGCCTCACCATAACTCCGGACATGCTTTAAAGTGCTCTTCACAACATTATTCCTCGACTACAGCTATTGTTGAGGAATGGTGGTGGATATATTGAGCATTTCCTGTAAAGAACATCATCTTTGCTTTGTCTTATATTGTTATGCTAATTATTGCTATTCTACAAAATTGTTAAGGCTTTCGTGGCCACTTGTTGACAAACTGCCTATTGGCTTCTGTCTTGGGTTCTTCGGCCGACGTTCATCTAATGATTTTTCTGACGTTTCGCTAGCACGAGTGGCTGGCATTGTCAAAGCTTCACCCTCCATTGCCGGTGGTGAACTGGAGGCGAGCTCGCGGCCGCAGACTACATGTACCTGGCGCGCCAACGTCCGAGGGCTTCTCCGCGGTCATTTCCCGTGCGGTTCTCCTCTTGCTACCTGCGACGGTCGTTCGCTGCAGTACGGGCAGCCAGGATCCGTTTACCTTAAGGCTTTCCTCTTTCTTGTTGAAACTGTTCGCGTGTTTTTGGATTTCTATAGCTTCTCTGAACAAGCGCGTTTGATAGTGCTTCTCTACAGCCAGAACTTCCGTGTCGGCGACTTTTATTACGTGGTCGGTCTCATTCAGTGCATGCTCTGCCACGGCCGATTTCTCCACCTGCCCCAACCTGCAATGTCGCTTATGCTCTTTGATTCTGGTGTTGATTGATCGTCCACTCATTCCGACATAAACTTTTCCGCATGTGCATGGTATACGGTATATTCCCGACATTGCAAGTGGGTCTCTTTTCTCCTTCGCCGATCTAAGACACTCTTTGATCTTCCTTGTCGGTTTGAAAATCGTCTTTACGCCGTGTTTGCGCTATATAAGGCCGATTATGTCCGTCACTCTGGGAATGTATGGCAGAAAGGCCGTACCCGACATTTCTTTTTCTGGTTCCTTACTTCGCCGAGTGTTTGGCTCTGTTACACTGATCCTGGCTGCCCGTACTGCAGCGAACGACCGTCGCAGGTAGCAAGAGAACTGCACCGGAAATGACCGCGGAGAAGCCCTCGGACGTTGGCGCGCCAGGTACATATAGTCTGCGGCCGCGAGCTCGCCTCCAGTTCACCACCGGCAATGGAGGGTGAAGCTTTGACAATGCCAGCCACTCGTGCTGGCGAAACGTCAGAAAAATCATATTGCTATTCTGATCAGATGAAGCGCCATCTGTCGGACATTTTTTGAACTTTTTGTATTTTTTTGGTTCTAATAAAACCCCATGTCATTCCAACCATATGTGTCAATTTGTACCTCTCTATCTACATTATTCCGTGATTTATTCAGTTTTCAAATTTATACTGACTTTTTGATCACCCGGTACTTTCGTTGCCGCATCACGTGGCCACAGACCCACGAGGCGGCATACAGTGCTCAAAATGTTCTCGCTAGAGTTGTAGAGCTACCGTAGGCTACCGCACTCTGTCATAAGTAAGCGTAGACTACGGTAGCTTTCCAGTTAGCGTAGGTCAGTTAAGATCGTAACCGCGTTACCTCAACATTAGGTGTGTTGCATACCTAATGGGCGTTACGTTGTTTGGATCGTTTTGTTTCTGTATTTACTAGATTGGTCTATCAACTGGAGGCGGTGACCGTGTAGAAAGTGATTGGGGACCTATAATGGGCCACCTAATCTCCGGAACATTTTTGTACTATGTAGTTATCCTACGAACTGTTTCTTAAAAATAGAGAGTATTTACAGCAGAAATGGAATTCTAATATAGATTTATCACATAGCGCTAGCGAAAGCAAATTACTAAAAAAAATGCAAAATCTCAAAAAAAAAAAAAACCACACACACACACACACACACACACACACACACACACACACAAAAACATATCAAACACCGCTTCAATGCTTCTTCGAGATACAGAAAACACGTTTCTGTCATTCACAAACAAATTTTGCACTTATCAGCAACAGCAAGAAACTCTTGCCTTTGATCATGAAGAAGACCGTTCTAGTGAGTACAAAATAACAACAATAATTATATCAAACTCATTCTAATCCGTTGTGTCACGGTGGTGCAGCAACCTTTTATTGTGATTAATATTAAAGGACAGTCCTATATTGCACAATGCTCTTTATTCACTCAAAAGCAAGAACGTTGTGCAACCTAGGACTGTCTTCTAATGTTAATAACTCCAAAAGTCTTTTATGTTTATGCACGTAAACTGTACTTGCATCAAAATAATTGCTTTGGTTACATTATAGCGTAGGAGATAAGCGATTCATTAATTTTTATTGCTTATTAAAATGCAATTCATATTTTGTAAGGATATAAAATACACAATGGACTAAAGATGAAAGATGTATGGTTCTAATTATGTGCAAAACAAGCAGACAAAGAAACAAAGAAAAATCGCCGGGCCTTGTGGCCGAGCGGTTCTAGGCGCTTCAGTCTCGAACCGTGCGTCCGCTACGGTCGCAGGTTCGAATCCTGTCTCGGGCATGGATGTGTGTGATGTCCTTAAATGAGATAGGTTTAAGTAGATCTAAGTTCTAGGGGGACTGAAGACCTCAGATGTTAAGTCCCATTTGAACCATTAATCGTTGGATACCGAGCAATAGTATTGGCAAAGCGCAACTCTATTTCTGGCTCACCAGTGTAAACCAACAAGTATAGCCTGCAAGCCAGTGTATATTGCATGACGGAGCCTACTTCATACCGCTATCACCGACTCTTAATTCTACTCTATTCGAATACGGGGTAAGGACACAGTTACACGTTTCCGACTTTGATAAAGGTCGGATTGTGGCCTATCGCGATTGCGGTTTATCGTATCGCGACATTGGTGCTCGCGTTGGTCGAGATCCAATGACTGTTAGCAGAATATGGATTCGGTGGGTTCAGGAGGGTAATACGGAACACCGAGCTGGATCCCAACGGTCTCGTATCACTAGCAGTCGAGATGACAGGCATCTTATCCGCTTGGCTGTAACGGATCGTGCAGCCACGTCTCGATCCCTGAGTCAACAGATGGGGACGTTTGCAAGACAAAAAACATCTGCACGAACAGTTCGACGACGTTTGCAGCAGCATGGACTATCAGCTTGGAGACCATGGCTGCGGTTACCCTTGACCCTGCATCACAGACAGGAACGCCTGCGATGGTGTACTCAACGACGAACCTGGGTGCGCGAACGGCAAAACGTAATTTTTTCCGATGAATCCAGGTTCTGTTTACAGCATCATGATGATCGCATCCGTGTTTGGCGACATCGCGGTGAACGCACATTGGAAGGGTGTATTCGTCATCGCCATGCTGGCGTATCACCCGGCGTGGTGGTATGGGGTGCCATTGGTTACACGTATCGGTCACCTCTTGTTCGCATTGACGCCACTTTGAACAGTGGACGTTACATTTCAGATGTGTTACGACCCGTGGCTCTACCCTTCATTCGATCCCTGCGAAACCCTTCATTTCAGCAGAACAATGCACGACCGCATGTTGCAGGTCCTGTACGAGCCTTTCTGGATACAGAAAATGTTCGACTGCTGCCCTGGCCAGCACATTCTCCAGATCTCTCACCAATTGAAGTCTGGTCAATGGTGTCCGAGCAACTGGCTCGTAACAATACGCCAGTCACTACTCTTGATGAAGTGTGGTATCGTGTTGAAGCTGCATGGGCAGCTGTACCTGTACACGCCATCCAAGCTCTGTTTGACTCAATGCCCAGGCGTATCAAGGCCGTTATTACGGCCAGAGGTGGTTGTTCTGGGTACTGATTTCTCAGGATCTATGCACCCAAATTGCGTGAAAATGTAATCAGATGTCAGTTCTAGTATAATATATTTGTCCAATGAATACCCGTTTATCATCTGCATTTCTTCTTGGTGTAGCGATTTTAATGGCAGTAGTGTATTAATGCTTCTGCAGGATTGTTTATTCTTATGTAAGTTCGTTTCTTTCAACGGTCAGTATGAATTTGAAAAAAAAAATCGTTTAGGGTATTAGGCCACGTCATTATGAAACATTAAAAGCTCTAAAATGCCGATGTTTCGACCGACTCTGCAGCGGTACTCTGCAGGGCGAATAACTGGTGGATTCTGGGCAAGGTCGCAGTGGTTACACCAGTTCCCGTCAGATCACCGAAGTTCACCGCTGGCGGGCGTGGCCGGCACTTGGATGGGTGACCATCCGGGCCGCCATGTGCTGTTGCCATTTTTCGGGGTGCACTCAGCCTCGTGATGCCAATTGAGGAACTACTCGACCGAATAGTAGCGACTCCGGTCAAAGAAAACCATCATAACGACCGGGAGAGTGGTGTGCTGACCACGCGCCCCTCCTATCCGCATCCTCAGCTGAGGATGACACGGCGGTCGAATGGTCCCGATGGGCCACTTGTGGCCTGAAGACCGAGTGCACTGGGTCTTCCCCTACACAGGTTGAACATTAATAAAACCGACAAACTGCAGGGACGGATTCCAGACTGGAAATAGAGAAACCTGTGTCCGGAAATGCATAGTTGCCACGGTAGATGGCGTTTACGAATGAAAGTGCCTCCGACCACGGGCCGTGTGTTCTTTGGGTGTTACAGGCTGTGTGAATGACGCAGCGAACTGTAAGCATCACAATGGTCCGGTATTCATGTCGGGAACAAGCCGAGATGGTGTTTGTGTACGGCCAAGCAGATGGAAACTGTCGAGAGGCAGCTCAGCTACACCGAAACAAGTACCTTCAAGGATACCAACCACATCATACAACATTTCAAGACCTCTTTGGTTGGTTGTGTGATCGTGGGTTCTTTCAGACAGACGAACGTGCAGAGAGGTGGTTTTTGCAACAGACCATCACAGTTATGGGATTTTTATCATCAGTCCTCTCTACCGACCGTAAAAAATGGTTCAAATGGCTCTGAGCACTATGGGACTTAACATCTCATGTCATCAGTTCCCTAGAACATAGAACTACTTAAACCTAACTAACCAAGGACATCACACACATACATATCCGAGGCAGGATTCGAACCTGCGACCGTAGCAGCAGCGCGGTTTCGGACCACGATCATCTCATTTCTTAGACAGTCTCTCTTATCTTACGCTGCTGTATCCACGGCACCGAGCAGGTCCTTGAAAACTAACAGATCGACCACAGTCCTGGAAGTGTTCAACTGTAGCCGATTTGCTGTGTTGCTCCAGTCGTACGTAGCGGTCCTCCTTTACCACGCGAGTGCTAATCGGTCTCCCGGTTTCACCAACGTAGACTTCACCGCTGTCATGTCGAAGTTCGTAGACACCTGCAGTGTGCAGAGCCAGGTATCGGGTCTTGCGACCGCTCTGGAATACTGGTTTAATTCCTCCATGGGGCAGCATCTTGCCAATAAGGCCACTAACGATTCTCTTTAAATGTTAGCGAGCAACAAGAAGACATTCTTCTGCTCCTTTGTCTGTTTTATCTTAGTATGTCTAATACTGTTTCGCGGTCCCCATGGGAACGATACGTAGTATATTCCTAGACGCCTCCCTTAACACTGTATTCGTAACTTTGCAGGAAGGCTTTGTAGTCGGTGTGTCTCTTAAAGCGTCAGCCACTTCAGTTTCATCAGCATCTCTGTGACATTCTCCTAAGCGTCAAACAAATCCATGACTATTCGTACTGACCTTTTTATGCGTTCAATACCCCCTTTCCTATTTGGAAGGGGTCCTACATATGGAGCAATATTCTATGATGAGTCGTAAGAGCGTTTTGAAGATATTTTCCTTGTAAACTAATTCCCCCTGTCCTACACATTCCCCAGTGTAACGGGAAAGGAAAAAGCAGCTGAAAGTGGTTCTCTCTCTCTCTTTCTTTCTCTCTCTCTCTCCATATACGTATATATATACACTGCGACTCCATAGACTGTGCCTGCGTGGTGGAGGGTGCTTTTCTCTGTTGCTTCCCTGGTGTACGACAGTGACAACTTCCACAGCTCAAAATATACGAGTATATTACTTTAGCGTGAGTAAATGACTCTGCATTCGGGATAACGTGCTGCGTCCAGCTTTTCAGGATAGATTCGATGTAGTTGTGTGTATCAAATTTCCTTTAGAAATCGTCGATGTGGTACTGAATCAAAAACTTTTGGAAAATTTTGAGACCTCTGACATACACTGTGCAATGATTTGCGAAGCATATGCGTGTAGAAACCGTTCAAGAAATTCTGTACCTCTAATTTTAGTCTTCATTATACTTGCTTTACTATACTCGTGGCTATGAACAGCACATTTATTCTTGTAACACTATCATAGGTCTTTTTCGGACAAATTATGAGATGCGTTTTTATGGAGGTTATGAGTTCCTTTAGTCGACCTGCCCCGGTAGTAAATTGTGAAATGTTTTTTCGAATCAGCAGAGCGTGCCTTTCCGTGCGTTTGTCACAGCAGAGAGCTGAGCGGAAGCTTGCTTTGTTCATCGACTGGCACGTGTTCATAACTTGCACAAAGCAGTGAGGTCAGGGAGTAACGTCCCGTCGACATGCAGGTCACTAGAGGCCACGCACTAGGTCACGCGAGGGAGTAGAGAGACGGACGAAATTGGCCGTAGCTCGTTGTGGGAGTGATTTAGTTACACCATTTTAAAGAAAGTAACCTTATCCTCAACCATAGTGCTTTACTGGGTGTGGTTACGCCCTTGCCTCTTGCAGGCCTTTGAAGTGACGTACTCAGCCGGTGATTTGTGGTTTAATGTGGACTTGTAACCACTGTAGCTCGTGCGAAAATGAGCTTGTCCTTTTCGCACATGATATCGTGCGAGCCATGGATGACGGGCAAAAGGCAGATTCAATAGCCTTCCACATTTAGCGTTCTCTTAAGCGCAATAAGGGGACCAAACACTACCAGCGAAAAACACCTCCATACCGTACGTAATATAACCTCCCCTCTGCTTCTCTGTTGGCACTATATTGTGATGACAGGTAACGCCCTACATGCATTTGTCATACACAAACCCTTCCATCGGATTGTCACAAGGTATGAAGTTACTCATCGCTTCAGATCACTCGTTTCCAGCCATCCACTGTCCAGTTGCATCGCTCTTTACACCACTTCAAGCGTCGCTTTTTATTGACTACAGAAATACAGGGGATAGGCAAAATAATGTGAACAGTGGTAGTAATGGGATGGTTGTGTCTGACAGTCAACAACGCAGGTAAGGCACGTGTCGCGTTGGACTGCGCGTGTTCAGTACGGACTAGGCATCAGTGCAGGTTGTTTACGAGTAGTGCACATTTCGTATTTGCATTCAGAGGCCGAGGTCGACTTGCAATGAAAGACCCAACAGAGTTCCAAAGAGGCAGAGTGTGGGAGCCCGATTAGCTGGAGCATCAGTAACCGAAACAGCCAACTTACTGAATGTCTCAAGAGCAACTGTTTCAACAGTCATGACAGCCTACACAGAACATGGAAAGACATCATCGTATAAACGTAATAGTGGGAGCAAATTAAAACTAAATGACAGAGAGCGTCGTACTCTGAAACGAATTGCGTCAAAACAACACAAAACTATTGCCGCTATAGTGACTGCAGAGCTCGATAGCCATCTTCGAGACCCCGTATCTATCGACACTGTCCGCCAAGAACTCCATAAAGCGACTATTCGTGAACAAGATGCTGTACCGAAACCATCAGTAACGAAAACCAACCCAAAGAAGCACAAAACGTGTTGTCAGGAGCATAAATCCTGAACGGCTGATCAGTGAAAACACGTCCTATGGTCCGACGAGTCAACGTTTTCGTTATTTCCAACGTCGGGCCGGCTTTAAGTCTGGAGAACGCCAAAATAAGCCTACAATCCTGATTACTTGATTCCAGCGGTTAAGCACGGAGGTGGAAGTGTGATGGTGTTGACAACCATATCATGGTATCTGAAGGTCCCAACATTACCGTCAAAGGTCGTGTTACAGCCAACGATTACGTGAACATTTAAGGGCCGACTTGGAGCAGGAGGGGCATCACAGGACATTTTAATTTCCACTGTCTATACTTTTACAGATAATTTCATAAAACTTTGTCAGCATGACCAGGAAGGATTCAGAATTTACACTCACAGCAGTGGAAGTTCGAAAACATAACAAAATAATTTTTTTTTACATATGAAATTACATCATTTTTTTCATTTATAATAGCAGCATTTGTTGCTATAGGTACATTTTTCTTCATAAGTAAGAGAGATTCTTCGATGAATTTTGCGGCAGGTCGAGCTGCTATAATGGTTGCGGCGGAGATGGGGGCCGCAACCATTATAGCAGCTAGACCTGCCGCAACGGAGACACGAGAGTACATGTGTACCGAAGCACAGTAGTTAAAGCAGGCCAACTTGGGCTTCCGCAAGCCGGGCAGGTTTCACGGGACCCGTTCAGCCTGCGCTATCAATACAACGTGACGAGCCAGGTACGTGTTTGCTTAGGTAATTTCACTGCAGTCATTTATCACAAGGTGGGAGCAGCAAACTGAACAAAATAAACTCAAGGGAGACTGAGGAGAAAAAAGGATCGGGGAATATACACCAGGGGTCTGCTCCTTGGGTGTCTATAATGAACAGTCTGTGGTTCCCAGTACCGAATTACAGATTAATTTAACAGTGGTGACCCAATCGTTTGTTCAGTTCCTTCCGCCAGTAATCGATTACTTAAAATCTTCTAACCAGCACACTCTTACATTGCGAATAATCAAATTACATAACATAAAGGATAATCACAAATTTAAGAAAAATTAGAATGGTTAATGATAGAAGGCTAAGCCAAAATGTGAAATGGTTTGCGCACCACTTTGGTATACGTACTGTTTGTGTGAAGCCGCTGTTTAAGTTACGAGCCGCCATAGTAGCGGCTGGCTGTACACTGACGCGCCATTCACTGGTGTTGTAGGCTAGGCACGCCAGAAAACTGGCGCTCCACGTAAGCGACCGTGTCGCAGCCAACCGCTGGCGTCAGGGAAGTGCAGATTCTAATCTAATTTATGGGGCTCTGTTTGTGTTACGGGGGAGGGGGGGGGGGAGAGGGAACGTGTCATCGTGTCATACAGCAGTACAATACACCAGCGAAAATTGCGGCGTTAGGAAGTAAACATGAGATTATTCAGAAAATTAGAGAATATTCAGAGCAGTGTGTGAAGTGTTAATAGTTAGAACTGCAAGTCCGCCTGCTTAGCTGAGTGGTAACGTGTTTGCCTACCATGCAGCGTTCGCGGGTTCGATTCCCGGCCTCGTTGAAGATTTTCTTCGCTCGTCCATTGGGTGTTGTATTATCATCGTTCATCATCACTGACACGCAAGTCGCCCAATGTGGCGTCACCTGAAATAAGACTTGCAACTTGGTTGCCGAACTTCTTCGGTTGGGGCCTTCCTGCCATCAATGCCACACTATCATTTTAATTTAGAACTGCAGACAATAGGACGTATGTTCAAAGAGTTTGTTGACGTAGAAATACCGTTCGGCAATGGAAAGTGGTGATAAACGGTTGTCGTGCGACTGTTTATTACCTTAGAGGATTTCACTGTTGACTTGGAGAACCCGATGGCTCGCGCAGCCGTCTAACTGGTCTAACAATACCACCACTTGCAAAGTAGATTAGAAATCAGATTAATAATGTTGCTCACGCAGTATATGTTCGCTTTATCGGGCAACAATTAAGTTATTGACTGTGGATGGTATCGTCAGAATGCAAATAATGAGGTCACTGTAAAAAAACTCATTAATTTGGCACTTATCTTGAATGGATTCCCACGTAGATTTCGTGGAATTCCTTATGGCTCATCTTGTTGATTGCTAGAAGGTCCAGATCTGTATTTTAGCAATATTTGAAGACCTAACAAATGCGGTTTTCAGGAAATTCTTAATGATCAAACAATCCCAGATCAGAACAATGACATGGTAGAAATAATTTTTGACTTGGTGTTCACGATCCACATTTTTAATAAACATCTTGTAAATTCACATATACTTCCTCTTAATTGTCACATCATCAAGAAAATAGTTTTGTATCAATCTTCATATATTTAATTTCCACTTTAACCAAACACAAGACTTGACTGTTCTTTTACTAAGCGAAATAACAACTTAACTTCTGCAAAGTGAAACAAAGACTGCTCTCTGCGCATTTACGCCAAAACGGTTACAAGTAAGTCAAAGATTATGACAGTCTTACAGGAATGAATAAACACAAGAACCATATCACTGTAATATATCGATACATCGGAGTACCTATACATTAATAAAACCAAATGTGAATATTGTCACAAAAATATGTCTGTTACTTCGCAGAAAAGTAGTAAGATATTACTGGTATCGAGAACGGGGGTTGGAGTGCCGTAATGGTCACGTAAATAAAGAAACATTACACTGGAAACGATTTCTTCTTCAGAGGATATAGGCTCGTCGAACCACTGATCACCCCCGTGATGTATAGTGTCTACTATTACATTTGGAATAACTCCTGATCTGTAGCCTTAAATGAACGCCAGCTCGAAGGTGCCACCCGCAGGGTCTCTGCTTGACCACTACCCAATTGCTTCCAGTTCTCCCCCTTGATTTCTGTCGTCGTACCACGGTCCATCCAGACCCAGAACTCTACTTGAGTAGCTAGCGCTTGGATGTTGTTGCGTAGTCCAGATTTTTGGGACCCTTCTTGGATAAAAAGCTGACATGGCCGCCACCTATTCGTCAACTAAAGACTAGCAGCATGCGGAAACTGAATGCTCTCTGATATCTGCTGAGTAGTAAATCGCACCTTCTACATCATATTTACTAGGTTCTGGCCTCGTATCGTTTGGACCATAGCTGCCATGTTTATGACTCAGCTGCCCCTTTGGCTATTTAATTATTGGACCCAATCTATCAATGCCTTCTGAATTAGTCCTGTAGAGAGTCTCCTCACCAAATTGGGGATTTTACCTCTTCAGTCGCATTCGGAAGGGCGTCGGTTCAAACTCTGTCCGACCTTCCTGATTTAGGTTTTCCGTGATTTCCCTAAATCGCTTCAGGAAAATGCTGGGATGGTGTCTTTGTAAGGGTACGACCAACTTCCTTCCCCATCCTTCCCTACACCATTGGGACTGATGATCTCGCTGTTTGGTCCCCTCCCCCGAATCAACCAACCAACCAACTAACCAACATCTTCAGTTCCGAAAGTATCAACTCTTGCTCACTTCTACAACTATCGCCCGAAAATTTCCCAATCATCCAACGTGAAATATTCTTTTTTTCATATAAGGAACGTCGACCACATAGTCCGCCCCTCCCCCCAACCTTGTGTGGGATTACCACTTTGAATGCGCTTCGAGGCTCTAGGCTGGAACTTCCGCATACCCCCTTAGAATATGCGTCACGTGTTTACCTGCACAAACGCCCGCTTCGTTAGTACCCAGACCACGAATGAGGACTGATGAGTCTGAAGGACCTAAAGTGTCACTCGCCCCATGACATTTCGGCGTCTGTTTCTCTAAATTCTTCAGGGGTACCATCGTGCTATCACCATGTACAGTGATGGCTGTAAAGGGATGAGATGTGCTATTACGTCTCCTGCATGTCAGGATTCGCTGCTGGGATGTGTAGTGTTTTTAACATTGATACTGATAACTATTGACAGACCTCTAAGTTTATTAAACAGAAATCACTCAATCGCGTTTTAATTTATAGTGACTCAATGAACAGTCTCCAGGCTATTAACCAATGTAACTCTTATCACCCCTCACAGGGTGCTACTCTTGACCTTGTCTCTGTTAGTTATACTGTTGTCTAGTTCTCTATCTGTTGGTCCTATAACATGTCGGTATCCCCGGAAATGAACTGACCAACCATTTGGCTGGACAAGCACTTAGTTATTCGTGCCATTATTAGAAGCAAATTTGTTTTCATAATGAAAGTGGCCTAGTACCATTCTTTTTCCGTTATGCTGCCTAAATCGTTTATCCTTTCTTTAACCTCTGGCATTGCTTATGTGAATACTGCCGAGTTGCACAGTTGTTTCTAGTCCACGCTGAACTATAAGTTCCCCTGTAAATGGCTGAGTAAGTCAGTTCACATCTCGGAGGGAGGCAGTGGCACTCGACCTCCGACAGGACCACACCTAGTGAATCAGAGAGGCTCTTCAAGTAAACCTTTGGGCTGACGACAGTTTTAGCTTTACCTTACAGTGTTTACGAGGATGCAGATTGCTTTGCTTAGTGATTGTGGCTCCAACTTTCGTTTGTATATTCCCTCATGACAGTTAAATAGCAAGCGCATAAGACCTGATATCATCGGCTGAGGGAGACGCACTGATCAGTGGTGATCTGCGTTATTTATTATAAACTTTTATTGTCTTGATCACAATAAAACGTAGTAACAACACTGCAATAACCAGTTTCGGTTTACTCGAAACGAACCTCAAATCTAAGGAAACAAACAGAAAAATTACCTTTCAGTTAATTTGGCTCCTAAAAAAATTAAAAAATATTTTTATAGAAGGATTAAAACAATAAGAGAGCCGATGTCGAAGCACAAGCAACGTGGGCGACGGGAAGACAATGAGTCTGTGTTGGCATCCTACGAAGTAGAACACATTCAAAATGTGGATTTTCCTATCTATCGGCAAAGTAATTTGTTAAGATACTAAATTTTCTCTCTTTAAAGTAGGTCATCAAAAACATTAAAATAATAGCAATGACTTTAGTCTCGTTGCTCGTCGAGTATTAGCTCAGGAGAATCTTTCTTTTTACTATACATTTCGATTTCTTCCCGTACATCTTACAACTTCCCTTTATTGCAGTGTGCCACATTTCCACATTTTTGTTAATATCTTGAACAGAATGGTATTCTGTAGTAATATGCACCCCGAAAGTTCCTTTATACTGCCAGCAGGTGTGCTCACTAAACTGTGTTTTGAAAGAGTGTTGCGTCTGACCAACGCAATATTGGTCACAGCCATTTCAGTTAATTTTATATGTTCCTGAAATAAGAAATTTATCGTGCTTGAGACCATTCTTGTGTCTAAGACGTGATTATAAGATATAAGTGGTTTGGAAGCCTGTCTTTAGGTTTGTTTTTCGAAGAAAATGTTAATTTTCAGTCATACTTAACTGTTGTATGTCGTGGCATCACACTTTGTTTTTAACTTTCTTTTATTATTCCTAGTCAAGGTGGTGTCATTAGCTTTTTGTGAGAGCCTCAGTTTTTTTTATAATAAATATTACTGACATTAGCTACTGCAATCTGCTTTAAAATTTCCATTTCCTTGTTGGTCTCGTCCGGCTGAATAACTAACCACAAGAGACACTGGATGATAGATTTAAAAACTTTTTTTAACGATGTGGGTGGTACGAATGTGTGCTAATTATAACGTTTCTGCACGTCAGTTTTCTCTATATTTCGAAGACAAGCTTGTCATTTTTGCCAATAATTTCCAGTCAAGATTATTAATAAAATAATTCTGTTCAATTAAAGGAAAATTAATTTTTAGAGTGTGTATCACATAATAAGGTTGTCTAATAATTTGTCATATTTGCTACTTTCTAGAAGAATTGTTTCCTCTAATTATCGTTTGTAATACACAGTTTTCTTACTATAGCATACTGCATTTTTTAAACAATTTGTTTTCCAGATGATTAATGAATATATCAGCTAACGTGCCAGCTAGACTATTGCTCATAGAAAGTCCATCTTTTTGGTGATATACCTTTCCATTAAAAACAAACAGGTTACACATTAGTGACAGCTCTAGCAACATTACCAGTTCGATGACTGTCGCTCTACTAATCTTATGCAACAATGAATTTGCCTTTACAAAACGTATACTTTCTGGGTTGGGATATTTATATGTAAGTTGGCAATGTCTGGAGATGCTAATTTCATACCATCAAGGATTTTAATTTGTGCCAACATTTTAACAAGCTCATAACTATTCTTTACACTAAAAAACTGTTGAAAATACAAGCCTATTTTAATTTTTATTTTGCACTTTATTCAATTCATAGTTCTCCTCTCTATGAATTTTAATTTAAGATCTTAGCTGTGGAATACTGGGATTCACCATTCTAACAGACTTCTCTCTTCCTGTAAATAGTAATCTTCATCTTTTTATGGTGTTACGAAGTACTTTAGAGAGATGTTTTTAATCTCAGTACTGCCATTTGCATTAAATGAGCACTCTGTTTTCTTAATATAGTCGCTATCGTTGGTAATGGCAACTGTGTTATCTTTATCAGTGTCAGTAATGGTGGCTTTCTCATTATCTTTTACTAAGGTTATTCAACATCTGATTGCTTTTATTAGTTGCATTGTTAGTATTATGCTGTTCCATTAGAAATTATTTGATTTTAACAGCGGTATCAGTTATATTGAATTTAGTCATCTTAACTACTTCAGTGGCTACTTTTGTTTCGGCATTAATTTCTTATTTTTAGTCAGCCTAAGCTCAGGACAAAATTGTAGCGTAAGATTTTTTAGCATAGCTTGCTCTTCATTAGTTAACGAAATCTGCGTAGAATGTGTGTACTTTTATAAGTTCCTTTTAAAGCATTTTCTTATATATAAATTTTTTTTGTGTCACCTATAAATGGGTTCTCATGCCAGAGAATATTAGTGTACATGATTATGTTCAGACTGGACAGAACGTTGCAAAGTTGAAACTGTATTCTTGAAACCCCCCCTTTCACGTAAGTCTTTAATCTTGTATAATTCACGAATTTTAATCTTCAACCACAGAATTCCACTTCTAGTTCTAACTTCCTGTGCTAATGGGGGAGTATCTAGTTTTAAACAATTTGTACACATCTCTGCATGCAAGCATGGACAAAGATTAGTCTCATACTGGTTTTTTATACCAATAGTCGCGTTTTGATCAGCCTTCGGACGATGACAACTATGCTTAGTAACGATGTTGTTGTGGATAACACTGTACTTAGGTATGAGTGATAGCACATTTTTAATGTTTTACTATTTTTAATGTTTTAATACCTTCATTAGGAAGTTTCCACACTAACAGAAAGCAATTATTATCTAACTGTTGATACATTTTTGTGATCAAGTCCATTAAAATTTATAATAGAAAGAAATGCTTATAACGTAAGAAATGTTACTATTGCATTTTTCTGATTATTCACATACCATATGACCCGGACACCGTTCGCATTCCTTTGATGGTTGTACTGGCGACTGTATTTATGTTTTTGTGTACTACGTTACAATAACATCGGTAATTTGTAGCTGACAGCAACTTAGAGACTCTAAAGATAACTCAAAGATACTATATGCACATATAAGTTGTTTCCACTGGAAGTCTGTTCTCTTGGGCACGCAGAAAAGTAATAGTGGTAGTATACATACGCCACATATCATGGAGAATTTATCGCTATGGGTAGAACAGAGTTATTGTATTTTGTCAAGAACTAATAAATTTATCATTTAGGAAAATCTTGGAATGCCAGGGTCACAAGTGGAATAAAGAGAAGTATATCTTTAAACAGTGATTTTTTTATTGGCTCAACCAGCTGAAAAAATGCAACAAATCGTGATTTAACGCAAAAACTAACAAAAACCTTAAAGGTTACGTCACCACCTAAAGAGCCAGTAGTAGTAAGCAGTAATTTTACGCCATTTTCATAGTAGTCGGTGACGGTTAGTGTGTTTGTTTTAGTGGCTGTGATTATGCGTGTATGTATATTTACGTTTGAGACTTTTGCCTGAAGGTGAGCAGTACTCGAAATTGTAATCGCAATGGACAAAAATTTAAAAAAAATGTTTTGCAGCCATAAGCAAAATCGGCCATATTTAAATTAAAGATAGTTCGAATTCCCCGCTTCTGGGGAAGGTTTTCGAGAGGCTTACCTTCGATGTGAGGTAGATACCGAAATGGAAGTCCCCACTCAAATATCCCAACTGGGTCTCCCTTTGCGCTACTAACTGGAGTTTAGTTGAAAAGTCCCTGACTATACAATGCGTCGTTGCTGGAACAGTATACTGTAGATAAACAATGAAAAGTACACAAAAATGTAGTGAACGAGGTTTTCCTTGGTTACCTGGAAATCCTCTCGCATTCACAAAAGTGGATCCACATTGCTGCTTGAATACAAAGCTCTACAACAACCCACCTTGCTCCCACGAGTACAGAATGAAATATATATATATATATATATATATATATATATATATATATATATATATATATATATGTATGTGTGTGTGTGTGTGTGTGTTATAAGCAGTTGCACTGAAATAAGTGTTGTAGATTCTGCTGACTTCATCCTGATTCACGATCTTCCAGATGTACATGTAGATACTGCAGGTGTACGTATTTGGTACATGACGTATCGCCTCAAAAATATACACAAATAGATTCAGTTCAGTTCAGTTTTATTCGTCACTTACATGAAGATCATGCTTGTTCATATGATATCGAGTATGTCAGTGTGATGAAGTGATAGTGTGTGATTTATCATATAACGATTGAATACAGAAATTATAGAAAGAAGATAGTGCAGTTTTTAAAATAGATTTCTAGCCAAAATAACTGTCATTGGATTTTATCAGAATTTCAGTCACATAATGCATTTGTCCATATGTCAAGTAAGCACATAGTATTTATTTATAGTTCATTTGGTGACATGAATCTATATGGTGTATAAAATGTACTACACACATGTCATTCGTTGTCAAGTAAACACTAGATAGCATACATTACAAAAAAATACACATATAAAAATGTATCACTCTTTCACTTATAATCTGTGGGAACATTTAAATTGAGATATTTTATCATCTTATCAAATGTTCCAAATCTGTGTAAAACTAATAAATGAAAGCCATTAGCTGTAATACACTATAATGCAGCATTAAACTATAAAGTGCAGTACTTTAATGTAACGAAAAACAAAAAAATGAAACAAAACCAAAAGAGAGCGTGAGAGAGAGAGATAGAGAGAGAAATATTCAAAAACATTTGTAAACCATACAAAAGCAGTTGAAATACAGTTTAAATAAATAGAAAACGTAGTATTAGTAGGTAGTACTAAGTCAACTGGGCAAAAGACGAAGGCGCGCTGCAAAGTAATACCTCTGAATTTTTTATTCTCTTCTCGGTATTGGTTGAGGTAACCTCTGCCGCTACACGACCCCGAATTGATACGTGTAACATGGCGATGTGTAACGTAACTATATCAGTGCGTGAGAAACAGTGTGTTGTAATCAAGTTTCTAACTACAAAAGACTTCCTCCACACATGGAGCACCCTCTCCTTGGTCACCCTCACTACGTTGGTGACCCTGACTACGGATTTGAACTTGATTGTCGTTGCGACGTGATATTGTTTG
Source organism: Schistocerca serialis cubense (assembly GCF_023864345.2). Lineage (NCBI taxonomy): Eukaryota > Metazoa > Arthropoda > Insecta > Orthoptera > Acrididae > Schistocerca > Schistocerca serialis. Next base: position 405,422,107 of record NC_064645.1, read on the forward strand.
GTCTAGGCGCCGAGTATTTCACAATATATAAATTGCTATAGACATACTACACTACTGGCCATTAAAATTGCTACACCAAGAAGAAATACACATGATAAACGGATATTCATTGGACAAAGATATTATACTAGAACTGACATGTAATTACTTTTTCACGCAATTTGGGTGCACAGATCCTGAGAAATCAGTACCTAGAACAACCACCTATGAATGTAATAACGGCCTTGATACGCCTGGGAACTGAGTCAAACAGAGCTTGGATGGCGTGTACAGGTACAGCTGCCCATGCAGCTTCAGCACGATACCACACTTCATCAAGAGTAGTGGCTGGCATATTGTGACGAGCCAGTTGCTCGGCCACCATTAACCAGACGTTTTCAGTTGGTGAGAGATCTGGAGAATGTGCTGGCCAGAGCAGCAGTCCAACATTTTCTGTATCCAGAAAGGTCCGTACAGGACCTGCAACATGCGGTAGTGCTTTTTCCTGCTGAAATGTAGGGTTTCGCAGGGATCGAATGAAGGGTAGAGCCATGGGTCGTAACACATCTGAAATGTAACGTCCACTGTTCAAAGTGCCGTCAGTGCGAACAAGAGGTGAGCGAGACGTGTAACCAATGTCACCCCATACCATCAAGTCGGGTGATACACCAGTATGACGATGACGAATACACGCTTCCAATGTGCGTTCACCGCGATGTCGCCAAACACGGATGCGAGCATCATGATGCTGTAAGCAGTACCTGTATTCATCCGAAAAAATGACGTTTTGCCATTGGTGCACCCAGGTTCGTCGTCTAGTACACCATCCCAGGCGCTGCTATCTGTGATGCAGCGTCAAGGGTTACCGCAGCTGATAGTCCATGCTATTGCATTCGGGAGGACGACGGTTCAATCCCGCGTCCGGCCATCCTGATTTAGGTTTTCCGTGATTTCCCTAAATCGCTCCAGGCGAATGCCGGGATGGTTCCGTTCAAAGGGCACGGCCGACTTCCTTCCCCGTCCTTCCCTAATCCGATGAGACCGATGACCTCGCTGTCTGGTCTCCTTCCCCCAAAACCAACCAACCATGCTGCTGCAAACGTCGTCGAACTGTTCGTGCAGATGGTTGTTGTCTTGCAAATGTCCCCATCTGTTGACTCATGGATCGAGACGTGGCTGCACGGTCCGGTACAGCCATGCGGATAAGATGCCTGTCTTCTCGACTGCTAGTGATACGAGACCGTTGGGATCCAGCACGGCGTTCCGTATTACCCTCCTGAACCTACCGATTCCATATTCTGCTAACAGTCATTGGATCTCAACCAATGTGAGCAGCAATGTTGCGATACGATAAATCGCAATCGCGATAGGCTGCAATCCGACCTTTAATTAAGTCGGAAACGTGATGGTACGCATTTCTCCTCCTTACAAGAGGCGTCACAACAACGTTTCACCAGCAACGCCGGTCAACTGCTGTTTGTGTATGAGAAATCGGTTGGAAACTTTCCTCATGAGAGCACGCTGTAGGTGTCGGCACCGGCGCCAACCTTGTGTGAATGCTCTGAAAAGCTAATCATTTGTTTATCACAGCATCTTCTTCCTGTCGCTTAAATTTCGCGTCTGTAGCTCGTCATGTTCGTGGTGTAGCAATTTTAATGGCCAGTAGTGTACGTAAACGCCGTCGACTCCACGGACAGGAATCGGAATACAAGTAGTACATCGTTCCCCAGGTCGTATGTTTAGGAAAACAACGGATTCCAGAACAACAGAACAGGCATCCATCAGTGTTTCCTGGAGACGCTGGTTAGGATCTGATGAAACGATTTAAAGGTTCGACGTAGCTGCCATATACAATAAGCAAGCTTACATGATGTGTCTCACAAATGTTTGCTTTTACTTGGACGGCACACCCCAGCGGTGCTTGGAGATCAATGAAGAGAAGCTCAGTAGCTGGGACAAATTCTAGGCAGAATTGAAGAAAACATTCGTCCGAATTGATGGTATATGTAGGGCTTGGCCAGAACTGAAAATAGCAAGAGTGGGAGATGGAAATGGCCAAGTGTATAGCTATCCTTACCAATATTTGACGAAATTTTGTGTTGTGCTTGGTTTGCTGCTAAAACGTAAGATTAGAGAGAATCTTTTATGAAAACTAGCTTTTTCTATAGAAGCTTTAAAGCAACACGTAATTGTTAAAACGAGGCGTTTATAACGTGTGAAAGATGCTTAGAAAATTATTGCTTCCCCTGTCTGTAAGATGAATGCCACTCCAGCAAATGTAAATTATCAACTGTAAAATATTAATGGTATCTAATTTTATATACGAACTATCTCGTGTACACACAACAGCCGCTCCATGGAAATTTATTTGCAATCCCGAATTTCACTTTGACTTTCTTTTTCACGTTTCTTATTAAATATTAATAAATGCAATGTACTGAGCATTATTTCCATTCATCTGCAGTGTAAGTAACGTAAATATTGAAAATAAGAAATTGAACAATTTTGGCATAAGGACTCGACACACGTACCTCGAATTACTGGTCTGTACTCTACTTTGCACCAGCCGCTGCCGGCAGGTAAAGCTAACATAAATGGCTCATGCTCCTCTGAACCGCACCAAGAGTGCTATTTTTTTCTAAAAGATTGGCCATCTGAAGCCTCCACTTTTATCACCTTCATTTCTGACCATGCTCTGCGTATGCCGTAAGTTTGGACGAAATCGGTGACGAGTAGGCGCGATCGCATTGTTAGTGCCATCGATGAAGAATAACTGTCGATCTGCCAGTAATATCTAGACTGACCGAGGAGCAACGTCGGCCAGTGTTCGCCGTTCCGACGTAATTTCCGGACGCTTCAGAATCCGCAATTGAGAGAAGACCGACGAAGCGGTTTCTCGTAAAACACCATCTGAAAACACTGGGGATCATCCAACAATCAGCGAGCGCTCGTATAAGATGTCGTCCGCTGAACGACGGGATAATATACGAGGAAGTGGAGAAGATTCTGCGAGATGTCATCATTGAACCTTCCACCTTGGTCGCCTCCTGTAGTCCTTGTCAAGTGTAAGGGAGGTACAATGGCGTTTGTGCGTCGACTACCGGCGACAGAACACGATCACGAAAAAAGGTGTCTACCAGGTGCCGTGTATTGATGATACCGTAGGGTGCTTGTGACACATTTCAATTTTAATGTTTGGAAATGTTTGCTTTTAAAGTTTTGAGGTTATTTTATTGAATGAGTCACTGTAGGCATGACGTAAGAATGAACATATTTGTGTGTACGAGGTAGAATTCATATACGATAATAATTTTAATCACACCGACAAAAAATTTTAATAGTTAGGCACCATGTCCCGGGCACAGATCGGTAGATGTAGTCAGATGGGCAATGGTGACTGTCGCTATATTTATGAATAGCTGTATACCTTAACGTGGACAGTGTCGAATCAATACATTTTGAACAACGTTCGGTGGGATATACACCAGTTTTTATGTTTACGTACATACGTCACTGCGGCAGTAAGGTTATTTTAAAACATTGACGACTGTGGAATGTAGTTCTCGCTCGTGTTTAGTACGACAGCGATTACGTGTTAAAATGATGGATACCCACAAGCTTGACAGTGTAAATTTACGAGTGCAGAAATACGCACTAGAAAATGGCAAACAGCCAAAATCAGCTGATAGTGGTACGAATAGCAGTGAGTGTATAATTGCCGTGTGGAAACTGGAGTTTTCTTTCGTTAAACACTTTACTTACAACTATCCATTGTGCCGTATGTCCATAGGAATTGATACCAATACTTTTGAAGCATTAAAAAATTCATTCCGCTATGTATGTAGTGAATGCAAGATCATTTACATATATGAGAAATAGTTAAGCTAATATTGCACCTTGTGGGCCACGATGATTTTCTCCAAATTACAAAAATGTCCCCATCCTATTGTTGTTGACTTTGATAATTAAACTTTTGATGATTTTTCTTCATTTTTGTTAATTGGCACTATCAAATGCCTTTGATAGGTCACAATAATGTCTTCCTCTGCTTTTTGGTTACCTGACTTGTAAAATTTGGCGAGTGACTGCGTAAATGATTGTGAATGCCTGCGTTCTTTATATCTGCGATGTTCGACTCTTCGATCATATTTCATCATCATATGCTATGCTATCCATACCTTCTGTCTTCTCTACTGTCTTATGAACGTACACTGTTCCCCATATCTCTTCTCGGCCTTAATGTTCTTGTCTGAACAACACGGCAGAAACACCTGTTCCCATCAGAGCAAAATCCTTTCTGTCCCACTCCATCATTTAGCCACATTCTCGAAGTCTTTCTCAGTAGCAGGAATACTACTCTGGAATAATCTCCCGCATTACATTAGAGAACTGAATAACATTTCCAGATTCAGGAGTCGTATAATAACATGTCTACAAAGATAACAATAATGGTTACCATAGTCCCTGCACGTACTCGTTACCCATGCACATCCTTCTTTCCAGACAGATCTTCCTTATTTCCCAGTATTTTTTGGTGGTGTAGTTTCCTTAGATTTCGTTTCCCCATAACTCGCTATATTAGAAAACATCCATTTTGTCCACTAAAAATTCTTTTTGTATCTGACACTATCATTATTGTCATTATCATTATTATTACTATTATTATTGTTGTTACCAGTATTAGAGCACAAGTACTGCCAGCATTAACGTTATTAGTTCATAGGCAGTATTATTTACTCACATTGTTGGCATAGACACTCAAATAATTTTAACACTATTTGTCACAAGAATTATTATTTCTTAGGAAACTACGACGAAAAAAAAGTTCTGCAGTTGTGAAACTCTTGTCCGATGTAAGAGAGGGCCCCATGGCCGTAATCAGATGTAGTTAATGGAAGAGGAAATTAATGTCCCGTCAACAACGACGTCATTAGAGACGGAGCACAAGCTCGGATTAGGGAAAGATGGAGGACCAAATCGGCAGTGTCCTATTAAGGGAACCACCCAGGCATTTGCCTGAAGCGATTTAGGAAAATCACGGAAAACCTAAATCTGGATGGCCGGACGGGGATTTGAACTGTCGTCCTCCCGAATGCGAGTATGCTAACCATTGTGCCACCTCTCTCGGTATCAGGTTAAATAAATAAACAATTGGCATTATCATTTCAGCAATAGCTCCAAAATCGGAATTGTTATTTACTTAGAATATTATTATCAATCTGCAATCGCCGCTGTGCTAGGGTATATCACTTGCTCAACATTTTTAGAAAAGAATCTCGGGTGTGAAATAGGTTGGTAATCATTGACATTAACTTTACTCTATAGGGGTTTAATTAGGGTATAGTTTAGTCTCATTGAAAAAATATCTTTAGTGATGTATTACATATTTAAAAAAGGCTAGTACTTGCTATGTGAAAACTCCTTACATATGACAACGTGTCATAAATCCTGTCACCAGCTAACAAGGTGTATTGCGCCAGAATGTGATATACTGTTGGACTGAGACCACAAGCACTTGAGAACGCTCTCTTTGGAGGAGAAATCTGAGCATCGAAGGCCAGGGCCATAATCACAAGAATCTTAGCGATTCGTCATTTCAGATGAGAGGCAGCAAGAAAATACAACCTTGCCAGGTAGATGGCTTTACAGATGGGAGCGCATCATCTCCCTCCGAACGACTCTTCTCTCACTGATGCGTGTGTACGCCTCAACAGTTTAGGTGATGTAGAGCACACCACACATTTTCCAGAAAGAAATTTTCACTCTGCAGCGGAGAGTGCGCTGATATGAATTTTCCTGGCAGATTAAAACTGTGTGCCGGACCGAGACTGAAACTCGGGTCCTTGCCTTTCGCGGGCAAGTGGAAGTGGGGCTTTGAGGACGGGACGTGCGTCGTGCTTGGATAGCTCAGACGGTAGAGTAATTGCCCGCGAAAGGCAAGGGCCTGAGCTTGAGTCTCGGTCCGGCACACAGTTTTAGTCTGCCAGGAAGTTTCACACTATACATTTGTTATGGCGTTTGGTATCGAGGTGACCTTGCTGAAGGACTATGGAAGCCATGTGTGCTTAAATGACCCGCCCAGCCAAGCACACTTATTACGCCGGCCTATATTTGTTTTCTCGTAACGTTCTCTGCCCTCAAACACTCACGCAAATACATCGATCATCAGTGATCAATGCTACCTGCCATTAGTTTTCTAGCTGCGCGCCACTTCCACATACCAAGAACGTCGTTCGTTGGACATTTTACTTCACAACTGGGCTCCACAATCATAACGACTCAAATAATAACAGGACATCGACTGCACAGGATTTTGTATTGTTTGGTTGTGCCGGGCTGGTTCCGGACCATATGCCCATCATCAGTGGCACACTGTTGGTGTCTTTACGTCACATGAAGAATTTTTGAGACGTGACTACAGTAATATGTAAATGTATGTTACTGCACGACTCACGCCGTAAAACACACTGCCAAACCATATTAACGCCAACAGAATAACTCAAGTGAAATTCATGTAGTTATCGAATGTTCACCTATTCTGAGCAAGCTCCATTGCCCTTGCTTCACTTTTATTGATGTTCATCCTACAATCTATTTTATACGACCCATTCTGTTCCTGTCATACGACAGTTACAATGTCATCAGCAAACAGTAAAAATTTTATTACTTGTCCCTAAGTTTTAACTCCTTTTAGAAATTTCTTGTTACTTTCCTCTTCAGTATGTTCTACGTACACGTGGAATAGCATTAGAGATAAGCTTCAGCTCTGTCTCTCATTAAGCCATCGAATCTGCAGCCACCTGTGTGGTTCAAGTGGCAGAAGCGGAAACAACATCTTGGAGTGCTGACGGTGTAAAACCCGTCGTCCTAACCAGCGTGGGATATTTTACCCCTATCCTAATGCTTACCGTGCAAATCACACTTAAATGTTCGGCGGAGTATTCATAGAATGACTTTCAGATTATCTTTCTAGTATTTCACCCTTCAATAGGAAGGGGGAAAGTGAACACCAAAATCTTTTCGTGTGAAATGTATCTTGTAAAAGACGTATAATTTTTTATTTTTTTCCTTTTCATGAAATAATTACTCTGTGTGAGAACCATGTAATAGAAAATGAACGTAATATGATGTATAACTGAAATAATACTGGTTGTAATACATAGACTGCGTTCACAAGCAATGTCAAGTACAATTTTTAAAACTCTTTCAATTTTTTTCTTAAATAACAGTTGAGAAACGAGGACTTCCTCTTCTCGTAGTCACTTCAGTTGTCTCTTGCGAAGTGACTGAAGGTACGTGTTGGGCTTTATGTACTTTTTCAATTATTGAATAAGAATTATTATTCTCCAGCTAAATGTGTACGCGGTCATTTGTAGAATCCCTTTAGCGAGAATGCATTAATTTTGTTTTATGAGGTTTATGTTTCAGGAAGATGTATCATGATCGTGCACTAATTGTTTGAGAGCAGAGCGACGGATGGCTTATCGCGTCGTGTCGTACCTGTACTTTCTACATTCGTTTCTACGAAAGCCGATTCAATACTCATTACCAACTTTTATGTGGAAATTATAGTAGTTTCATGGTCAAGATGCTTTCAAACAGTGAAGACGTACAATGGCCACCAGGAGCCTGATACACCAAAAGATAGAGAGCGATGGCAGAAGAAGGGTAATGGTTATGAAATATGATACGATAAGTAATTCCAATTTGAAGTGTGTCAAAGCAGTAAGCGTATCATGTCATCGCATTTGTGACGTGTCTCTTCCGAGGCAAACATCTCTTAATGCATTGCATACTTTTTGCCAGATTTAAATATTTCTTTCACTTTTTGTTCTGTCAGTCTGGAAAGATACAAGTGCGTGCTTTGATTTCTCTTATTTTATTAAGATGGCCATTTCTCACTAGGTAGGTGAGAGTAATCGAAATATTTTTACGTTCGAAGGAGAAATTTGAAATTTCGTCAAAGCTCTCGCCGCAACGAAAAATGCCTGTGTTTTAGTGACTGCAGCCCCAATTCGCTTATCAAATCCGTGACACTCTCTCCCCTATTTCATGATAATACAAAACGAGCTGCACTTCTTCTAAATTTTTTTGTATCCTTCGTCAATCCTACCTGGTAAGGATCTCATGCCGTGCAGCAGTACTAAAGAAGGGGACAGACAATCTACATCTACATTTACATCTACATGGATACTCTGCAAATCACATTTAAGTGCCTGGCAGAGGGTTCATCGAACCACCTTCACAATTCTCTGCCGGCCTGAGTGGGCGTGCGGTTCTAGGCGCTACAGTCTGGAGCCGAGCAACCGCTACAGTCGCAGGTTCGAATCCTGCCTCGGGCATGGATGTGTGTGATGTCCTCAGGTTAGTTAGGTTTAATTAGTTCTAAGTTATAGGCGACTGATGACATCAGAAGTTAAGTCGCATAGTGCTCAGAGCCATTTGAACCACAATTCTCTATTATTCCAATCTCGTATAGCGCGCGGAAAGAATGAACACCTATATCTTACCGTACGAGCTCTGATTTTCCTTATTTTATCGTGGTGATCGTTCCGCCCTATGTAGGTCGTTGTCAACAAAATATTTTCATATTCGGAGAAGGAAGTTGGTGATTGGAATTTCGTGATAAGATTCCGTCGCAACGAAAAGCGCCTTTCTTTTAATGATTTCCAGCCCAAATCCTCTATTATTTGTGTGACACTCTCTCCCATATTTCGCGATAATACAAAACGTGCTGCCATTCTTTGAACTTTTTCAATGTACTCCCTCAGTCTTACCTGGTAAGGATACCACACTGCGCAGCAGTATTCTAAAAGAGGACGGACAAGCGTAGTGTAGGCAGTCTCCTTAGCAGGTCTGTTACATTTTCTAAGTGTCCTGCCAATAAAACGCAGCCTTTGGTTAGCCTTCCCCCCAATATTTTCTATGTGTTCTTTCCAATTTAAGTTGTTCGTAATTGTAATACCAAGGTATCCAGCTGAATTTACGGCTTTTAGATTAGACTGATTTATCGTGTAACCGAAGTTTAACGAATTCCTTTTAGTACTCGTGTGGATGACCTCACACTTTTCGTTATTTAGTGTCAACTGGCACTTTTCGCACCATTCAGATATTTCTTCTAAATCGTTTTGCAGTTTGTTTCCATCTTCTGATGACTTTATTAGTAGATAAATGACAGCGTCATCTGCAAACAACCGAAGACGGCTGCTAAGATTGTCTCCCAAATCGTTTATATAGGTAAGGAACAGAAAAGGGCCTATAACACTACCTTGGGGAACGCCTGAAATCACCTTTGTTTACTCGATGACTTCCCGTTAATTACTACGAACGGTGACCTCTCTGACAAGAAATCACAAATCCAATCACATAACTGAGACGATATTCCATAAGCAAGCAATGTTACTACGAGCCGCTTGTGTGGTACAGTGTCAAAAGCCTTCCGGAAATCCAGGAATATGGAATCGATCTGAAATCCCTTGTCAATACCACTCAGCACTTCATTTGAATAAAGCGTTAGTAGTATTTCACAGGAACGAAGTTTTCTAAACCCGTGATGACTGTGCGTCAATAGACCGTTTCCTTCGAGGTAATTCATAATGTTCGAACACAATATGTGTTCCAAAATCCTGCTGCATATCGACGTTAACGATATGGGCCTGTAATTTAGTGGATTACTCCTACTATCTTTCTTGAAAATTGGTGTGACCTGTGGAACTTTCCAGTCTTTGGGTACAGATCTTTCGTCGAGCGAACGGTTGTATGTGATTGTTAAGTATGAAGCTAATGCATCTTTGTTACGAAGTCTCTTCAGTTTATTAATATTGTGCATATTATTGTCTTGAGCATCCATTGCACTAAATTGCTGCAGTGTTAACATTAATGTATGGTCAGTGGTTTACTTCGCGGTACAGTGACATTGCCTATTGGATCTGTTTTTACGCGGTCTGGTCAATTAATGTGACAACCGTTCAAAAGCCTGAATAAGCACCTTTTGCAGCGCGGAAGTTCGGGAAGAGAGTCCACGAGGTTCTGGAAAGTACCGACAGGGATGTGGTGCCGTAATGATAGCACTGCCGTTGCCAGCTGCTCCAGGATTCTCGGCTGAGGATCCATGCGAATATCCCGATCGAGGTGGCCTCATAGATTCTCGATGGCGTTTGATCCGGAGATTGTGGTGACCAGGCAAATACGATAAACTCACCCAGGTGTTCTTCGAGCACTCACGTTCACTGTGAACTGCTGGAAGGTGCCACCGTGCCGAAGAAAAGAAGTGCGTGTGGGGATGGACAATGTCGTCAAGCACCCATTGTGCATTTCAGAATGACGATATTGTGCATCGAATGCCAAGTAAATGTTCCTCATACCATAACGATACCTTTTGTTTGCAGCATGAACATTATTCACCTGAAAGGTCACTCAGTGGACGTCCAGTTTCTGCATTGGCGAGCAAATTCCAGACTTCGTGCTCGACGGACTGCAGTCAGCATGAGTGCGTGAACAAAGCACCTGCGCTGGAGGCATATACACTACTGGCCGTTAAAATTGCTACACCAAGAACAAATGCAGATGATAAACGGGTATTCATTGGACAAATATATTATACTAGAACTGACATGTGATTACATTTTCACGCGATTTGGGTGCATAGACCCTGAGAAATCAGTACCCAGAGCAACCACCTCTGGCCGTAATTACGGCCTTGATACGCCTCGGCATTGAGTCAAACAGAGCTTGGATGGCGTGTACAGGTACAGCTGCCCATGCAGCTCCAACACGATACCACAGTTCATCAAGAGTAGTGACTGGCGTATTGTGACGAGCCAGTTGCTCAGCCAACATAGACCACCGGTTTTCAGTTGGTGAGAGATCTGGGGAATGTGCTGGCGAGGGCAGCAGTCGAACATTTTCTGTATCCAGAAAGGCCGTACAGGACCTGCAACATGCGGTCGTGCCTGCGGTTACCCTTGACGCTGCATCACAGACAGGAGCGCCTCGTCATACTGGCGTATCACCCGGCGTGATGGTATGGGGTGCCATTGGTAACACGTCTCGGTCACCTCTTGTTCGCATTGACGGCACTTTGAACAGTGGACGTTACATCTCAGATGTGTTACGACCCGTGGCTCTACCCTGCACTCGTTCCCTGCGACCATCATGTTACTGTAAACAGAACCTGGATTCGTCCGAAAAAATTACGTTTTGCCATTCGTGCACCCAGGTTCGTCGTTGAGTACACCATCGCAGGCGCTCCTGTCTGTGATGCAGCGTCAAGAGTAACCGCAGGCACGATCTCCGAGCTGATAGTCCATGCTGCTGCAAACGTCGTCGAACTGTTCGTGCAGATGGTTGTTGTCTTGCAAACGTCCCCATCTGTTGACTCAGTGATCGACACGTGGCTGCACGATCCTTTACAGCCATGTGGATAAGATGCCTGTCATACCGACTGCTAGTGTTACGGGGCCGTTGGGATCCAACACGGCGTTCAGCAATTACCCTCCTGAACCCACCGATTCCATATACTGCGAACAGTCATTGGATCTCGACCAACGCGAGCAGCAATGTCGCGGTACGATAAACCGCAATGGCGATAGGCTACAATCCGACCTTTATCAAAGTCGGAAACCTGATGGCACGCATTTCTCCTCCATACATGAGGCATCACAACAACGTTTCACCTGGCAACGCCGGTCAACTTCTGATTGTGTATGAGAAATCGGTTGGAAACTTTCCTCATGCCGGCACGTTGTAGGTGTCGCCACCGGCGGCAAGCTTGTGTGAATGCTCTGAAAAGCTAATTATTTGCATATCACAGCATCTTCTTCCTGTCGGTTAAATTTCGCGTCTGTAGCACGTCGTCTTCGTGCTGTAGCAATTTTAATGGCCAGTAGTGTACGAGGGTAGGAACTTTAATAGTGGAAAGTATTTATTTACAGGTCGTACAAAATAGATACGTGTTTCAAAGTTTTACTGACCTTCAAAGTAGTCACCAGCATTGAGCGTAACCCGTCGCCAGCGATGTGGAAGTCGTATGATACTCTTAGCAGTGCCAGTTGTGTTGACAGTTCGAGTGTCGCGGTCTATTGCCCGACGAATTTGTAGCAGTTCTGTAGCGAATGCCGTGAAGTGATTCCTTCAGAAATCGAGTTGAACTTACGAAGGCGTAAGTCAGGGCAGTGTAGTAGGTGGTACAGCACTTAGCAGCCGCATCAGTCAAACAAATCAGTAACAGCTTGCACTGTACGTGGTTGAACATTGTCCTGCAAAGTGATGGTCAGGTCCTGCAGAAAGGGTCATCACTTCTGTCTCTAAGCTGGTCACAGGCTGTGAACCAAAAATGAGCAGCTGTATGCGTATTGTCATATCGCTGGCTTAGTTGTGGAGTATCTTTGCGAGAGTCGCGTATCAGTGTTGCCAATTTAGCGACTTTGTCGCTAGAAATGGCGACTTTTGCCTTCGTCTTAGCGACAAAAAATACTTTTTAGCGACAAAAATTATTTAGCGACTTATCTGCCGACTTTTGGAGTACTGACGACTCAAAACTATTTTGGGCCAGTATTTTCATTAACAAAACTAAGATTTTAACTATAGAAATTGTCTGAGTCAAGTTTGTCTGAAGAAAATAAAGTTTATTTGAAGAAGAGATGCATTCAGTTTAGCCTGAAACTCATCAAGGAAATTCAACAAAGACTGCCAAGTAAAGTTACGACCCTGAAAAAAATGTCAATGCTGAGTGTTGAAGAAACACTTAAAGTGAATAAAAATAATGCTATAGCGGATGTAGCCAAAGAACTGGGTTTTAGTAGCGATTTCATAGACTGTATGTTGCAAGAATGGCATAATATCAACTTAGGTGGAATAACACTACTAACACTGTTCGATTTTGGAGTGAGGTTTTGCAGTATGAAAATACCGCAGGGGAGAATCCTTTTTCTTTGATTTCACAGCTAGCAATGACTGTTCTATGCCTACTGCATTAAAATGCAGAAATGGAAAGAATGTTCTGTTCTATGAACATAAAAACTAAACAACGTAACAGATTCTCCTTAAAGACAATTAATGCTTTGATCATATTGAGAGATCAGCTGAAGAAACAAAATAAAGATTGTGCATCTTTTGACATACCGTCAGACGTATTGGAGCTTGTTGGAACGAACAAAAGTTACCCTTTTGCGACAAAACCAGTCGAACTGCATCATCTGTAGAGCGAAGTTCAACCCTCTACATCAACTACAGTTCTGTCAGAGCATGAAACAGAAGAGTTATTCGATCTTCTGAGTGACGACGATGAATAGCTGACATACCGGTATGTATATATTTTGTAACTTAATTTGTTTTCTTGCTTTCTTTTGTTACAAATATAGTTGTATATTTCTAGTATATTTGACTACTGTGACTGAAACAACAATTTATGTGTTGCGTCAATTATGATAACTAGTTTAATTAAACGTTAGCGTATTTTATACATATGTTGTTGCAAGCGATGCGTCATTTAATTAAGACAATATAGCAATTACGTATGAGAGTTTTTATTAATATTTTATTCCCCCCTTCCTCCCCCAACTGGCTTATTGCACCATTCACAGCACGAAATTTTCAGTACACCCCTAGTAAAATCAGTTTTAGCGACTTTATAGCGACTTTTGATATTGAATCTAGCGACTCGGGCTTTTTAGAGTTGGCAACACTGGTCGCGTTTGTGGTGTCGAGCGCGGGACACGGAACTGTTGTGTAGTGTGTAGCTCTGCATGTGAGAGGCATTGCTAGTATGGAAGTTGAGGTATTGCTACAAGTGCTGTTACAGTAAAGTGATAAAATAAGTAGATGATTCAGAGGAAAGTGCGTAATGATGTAATTAAAAGTGAGCAGTGCCGCCAATGACGTATTTGTGTATCCTCTCGTTGCATGTCGCACAGCATCAAACATCTGCGCCGTGTTCGGTCTCCAAGAATGAACTAATGTGAATCGGTAATACTATTTACCACGAAAGAGAGCATTTAAGTGCCAGTGTCTTGTAGCGAGCGTGAGAACGTGCGTTCGATCATCGCGTTCTGCATGATCAACAATCAACCGCGCCGCGACGGTTACGCGCACGCTCGTACAACTGAGAACTGTGAACTGTAAATTTAACTTTGTGAACAATGTTAAAATATCATTACTAGTGTCAAGGAGGATTGGTACCAAATATTTGTGTATGTGTGACGACCTAAGAACTTTCGTGCGACCATTCGGCTTCCGCATCATCAACAATCACCCGCGTCGTGTCGGTTACGCATACGCTCGTCTGAGTGATACTGTGGACTGGTAATCATCCATTAGTTGGGATGAACACTTATGAATTAGAATGTAAACAGTGCAACCTGCGATTTTCTTTAGTCGTCTCAGAATATAGATGTTCATACCAGACGTCGAACAGTGTTGGTTTTAGTGTTGAGTGACTCCCCTAACCCCGCTTGCATATTTCGATAGATAATTTCAGGCAATCCAACAGCAGTGTGGAGCAGAACAGTACGACCGCCGCAGGATTATCAGGTACGTGTTGTATACAGTGCGCACGGTCAAGGAACGACAACCAGTTTCAGGTACCCCCACCCATTAGTACTTCCTGGCATGTTACACAGCATACAGACAGAAGTGATGACACTTCCTGCAGGACCTGACCATCATTTTGCAGGACAATGCTCAAGCACGTACAGTGCAAGCTGTTACTGATTCGTTTGACTGATGGGGCTGCTAAGTGCTATACCACCTACTGCACTCCCCTGACTTAAGCCCTCGTAAGTTCAACTCGATTCTGAAGGAAACAATTCACGGGATTCGCTTCAGAAGTACTACAAATTCGTCGGCCAATAGACCGCATCGCTCTAACTGTCAACACAACTGACACTGCTAAGAGTATCATACGACTTCCACACTGCTGGCAACGGGTTATACACAATGCTGGTGACTACTTTGAAGGTCAGTAAAACTTTGAAACAAGTATCTATTTTGTACGAGCTTTAAATATATAGTTGCCACTATTAAAGTTCCGACCCTCGTACGCAGCAACGTTCGCCGAACGTTCGTTGAGCAGACACTGTTGGTAGCCTCTTTGTTCATGCAGGTGGTCAGTTTCTCGACAACTGCTCGTCTATTCGCCCGTACGCATACATCTTTGCAGCCGTCATTTTCCCCCGTTATCTACAGCCCGTGGTGCACCACAGTTGCCTCGCCTACGGTTTCGCACGGCGCCATTTTGCCACGTACGGTATAGTTTAACCACGGCCGCACGCAGATATTTTGTAATCTTAGCGGTTTCGGAAATGCTTCCGCCCTTGACCCGAAAACCAATGATCCCCCTGTTCTGGATGTCAAATAAATCGCTCCGTTTCCGCATTGCAACAGTCACTGCGCTGTTTTCCGCATCCCTCAGCACGCTTTATACAGGATGTTACAAAAAGGTACGGCCAAACGTTCAGGAAACATTCCTCACACACAAATAAAGAAAAGATGTTATGTGGACATGTCTCCGGAAACGCTTAATTTCCGTGTTAGAGCTCATTTTAGTTTCGTCAGTATGTACTGTGCTTCCTCGATTCACCGCCAGTTGGCCCAATTGAAGGAAGGTAATGTTGTCTTCGGTGCTTGTGTTGACATGCGACTCATTGCTCTACAGTACTAGCATCAATCACATCAGTACGTAGCATCAACAGGTTAGTGTTCATCACGAACGTGGTTTTGCAGTCAGTGCAATGTTTACAAATGCGGAGTTGGCAGATGCCCATTTGATGTATGGATTAGCACGTGGCAATAGCCGTGGCGCGGTACGTTTGTATCGAGACAGATTTCCAGAACGAAGGTGTCCCGACAGGAAGACGTTCGAAGCAATTGATCGGCGTCTTAGGGAGCATGGACCATTCCAGCCTATGACTCGCGACTGGGGAAGACCTAGAACGACGAGGACACCTGCAATGGACGAAGCAATTCTTCGTGCAGTTGACGATAACCCTAATGTCAGCGTCAGAGAAGTTGCTGCTGTACAAGGTAACGTTGACCACGTCACTGTATGGAGAGTGCTACAGCGTGTGCAGGCACTATCAGCAGCTGATTGGCCTCCACGGGTACACTTCTGCGAATGGTTCATCCAACAATGTGTCAATCCTCATTTCGGTGCAAATGTTCTCTTTACGCATGAGGCTTCATTCCAACGTGATCAAACTGTAAATTTTCACAATGAACATGTGTGGGCTGACGAGAATCCGCACGCAATTGTACAATCACGTCATCAATACAGATTTTCTGTGAACGTTTGGGCAGGCATTGTTGGTGATCTCTTGATTGGGCCCCATGTTCTTCCACCTACGCTCAATGGAGCACGTTATCATGATTTCATACGGGATACTCTTCCTGTGCTGCTAGAACATGTGCCTTTACAAGTACGACACAACATGTGGTTCATGCACAATGGAGCTCCAGCACATTTCAGTCGAAGTGTTCGTACGCTTCTCAACAACAGATTCGGTGACCGATGGATTGGTAGAGGCGGGCCAATTCCATGGCCTCCACGCTCTCCTGACCTCAACCCTCTTGACTTTCATTTACGGGGGGATTTGAAAGCTCTTACCTACGCAACCCCGGTACCAAATGTAGAGACTCTTCGTGCTCGTAGTTTGGACGGCTGTGATACAATACGCCATTCTCCAGGGCTGCATCAGCGCATCAGGGATTCCATGCGACGGAGGGTGGATGTATGTATCCTCGCTAACGGAGGACATTTTGAACATTTCCTGTAACAAAGTGTTTGAAGTCACGCTGGTACGTTCTGTTGCTGTTTGATTCAATTCCATGATTATTGTGATTTGAAGAGAAGTAATAAAAAGAGCTCTAACATCGAGAGTAACTGTTTCCGGACACATGTCCACATAACATATTTTCTTTCTTTGTGTGTGAGGAATGTTTCCTGAAAGTTTGGCCGTACCTTTTTGTAACACCCTATATACCCTCCACTGTCAGTGCTGCTATCTGCCGTCTGTGAGTTGTTATTGAACGTTGAAGCCGAACATAGGCGGTGGCCACTTTAATGTGACTAGGCCACGTACTTAAATCGATAGTATTGCTGTTTGGGGGTAGAGGTGGCGCCATATTTCATTCCCGTTCCCTTTCACAGTGAACTCAATTTTAAGGCGCACCTCCTACCTTGGAGTTAACGTCATGGAAAGAAACTGAATGAAACGTCGACTTCATGCACACTGTTTTGTTTTATTGTTTTCAAGAGGACTGTCAACATACCGATAAGTTATCTTCACCGTGCACATAAATTCTGATTCAGTCGTTATAGCCGAAAATGCATTTCTATTCACGATTTTATCACTATTGTCACTTCACCGCATTCTCATCTACCGAATTTTAATTTTTCTGGTTTAATGAAGAAGCGATTCAGCCGATCCTGTACCTAGGTCACGGTCTAGTGTAATTTTTCATAACTAACTTGAGACAGTCGTATGTTAGAACTTTATATTGTTGCAGCAGCAAACTCCTTCTGGCGCTTCAGTGTGCAACGTATACATACTAACAAAGCATCATTTGAGAACTGAACAAGCCAATGGCCTTGCTACGTTGGGTACGTCGGTTCTCGCCCGGTAACCTAAAGCCGTCGGCACACGGACCGTGCATCCGAACGTTGAGCGTTGAGCGTGCTGAGTTCCTGACATCGTAGCGTGGAATAGCACGCTCGGGAGTCTTTCCAAACCTGCAGAGCAGTATCTAGCATGTCAGATATTCTGAGCGTGCATCTGAGCGTTGACCAATGAGATGCCACAACGCCACCTACGTCACACGCACTCCGTCTCCCTTCAGAACAGAGTTGTGAGGCGCCATATTGGCATTCATTTCAAGCCTATGTGTATATATGCCGTTTCTGAGCACCAGAAAATTGAGAATCACAGGAAAACCAGTTGTTAACTGTGTGATTCGTTACAATAAAATAATGAGAAACATCATATTCGTGGCAATAGAATTATTTTAACTTGCGTATTATGAGAGTAGGCTATTTGAAGGCAGCGACACACTGAAGATCCACCCAAAACGTATTGTTCTTGGTACAATTTGTTATCATTAAATTTCAATTAGTAACATATCTACGATTAAGGATTTTAGCAAGGGGTAAGATAACCTGATTACTTGTAAAGGCTGTGATGTTAGTTTAGCGTAATGAGTAGAGTCACTGACCACTGAAGAGTTTTAAAGCGAGGCAGTGATTCGCGTCTTGACCCTACCAAATTTTTTTCCTAACATTCGTGTTTTTATTAGGTTCTGATAGTTTATTATTAGTTGAATATAAGCATATATTATAATATTTGATGTTATGTAAATATAAGTTCACCTTTTTTTTTAGGGGTGACTTCGTTGGATTGGCTTAATCTATAGGACAGCTTGTGCTACTTGTATGAAGATATTTTGCTCCTTTTTCTTTTACGCCTCGTACTTCACATGTTGCAAAGATTCTGCTACTGCGTAGGAGCAGTGATCAAGTAGACTGACCTTGGGGTTTTGCTAAAATGTGGGAATGATGAAATAATGTTTATCTTATGCGGAGAAGTATTCCAAATTTGTTATGCACTGTTTGTAATGGAACTTTTATAAGCCTGTGTCCTTATTAATTGGACATGGTACTTTCCTTTTCGTGGACGATGGAGGAAATGTGCGTTTTAATAGAGTTAGCGTGGGAACGCACGCCCGTTGAGTAAACAGTCTGATTACGAACTAGAAGCATCCCTCAAGTGCGGCTTAAAGCCGTCGGCACACGGACCGTGCTGTCGAACGTTAACGTGCAGCGTGGCAAGTTCAACGTCCTGCTGAACGCTCAGGAACGATGCGACTTGGGCATACGGTACGTGGACCCGAACGTGGTATATGCGATCGCAACGCAATCCAGCGGCAGTTGAGGGATGTTTCTAGTTCGTAAATCACATTGTTTACTCAACGGGAGCGCGTGAAATTCTCACGTTAGCTCTATTAAAACGCACATTTCCTCCATCGTCCACGAAAAGCAAAGTACCACGTCCAATCAGTAAGGACACAGGCTTATAAAAGTTCCATTACAAACAGTGCGGTACAAATCTGGAATACTTCTCTGCATAAGATAAACATTATTTCGTCATTCCCACATTTTAGTAAAACACCAAGGTCAATCTTACTTGATCACTGTTTCTACCCAGTAGCAGAATCTTTGCGACATGTGAATTACGAAGCGTAAAAGAAAAAGGAGCAAAATATCTATATACAAGTAGCACAAGCTGTCCTGTAGATTAAGCCAATCGAACAAAGTCACCCCTCAAAGAAAGGTGAACTTACATTTACATAACATCATATATTATAGTATACGCTTATATTACACTAATAATAAAGTATCAGAACCTAATAAAAACGCGAATGTTAGGAAAAAAATTAGCAAGTGTTAATATGCGAACGACCGCCCCAACAACCAACTCAACAGCAAACAGTATCACTAGCCATTACGCTACACCAACAACATCCCCTTTGCCAATAATCATAGTAGCTTACCCCTTGCTGAAAACTTTAATCGTAGATATGTTACTAATTAAAATTTAATTATAACAAATTGTACCAAGAACAATGCGTTTTGGGTGGTTCCTCAGTGTGTTGTTGCCATTAAATAGCCTACTCTCATAATACGCAAGTTACAATAATTATTTTGCCATGAATATGATGTTTCTCATTATTTTATTGTAACGAATCACACAGTTAACAACGGGTTTCCCAGTGATTCTCAATTTGCTGGTGCTCAGAAACGGCATATATGCATATAGGCATGAAATGAATGCCAATATGGCGCCTCACAACTCTGTAATGAAGGGACACGGTGTGCGTGTGACGTAGGTGGCATTGTGCCATCTCACTGGTCAACGCTCAGAAGCACGCTCAGAATATCTGACCTGCTAGATATTGCCCTGCACGTTCGGAAAGAC
This sequence comes from Schistocerca serialis cubense, assembly GCF_023864345.2. Lineage (NCBI taxonomy): Eukaryota > Metazoa > Arthropoda > Insecta > Orthoptera > Acrididae > Schistocerca > Schistocerca serialis. The sequence goes on from NC_064645.1 coordinate 405,442,050, forward strand.
TCCCGAACGTGCTATTCCTTGCAATGACGTCAGAAACTCGGCACGCTCAACGCTCAACATTAGGATGCACGGTCCGTGTGCCGACGTCTTAAGGCAACCACCGCTGGGCCCGGCTGCTACTTGAATGGGTGACCACCTGGGTACCTCGGGTGTAGCTCGCTCCGGGACACGCCAAGTCTCCGAAGTAGCGTCCAGCTGATAGACGTGCACCACACCGTTGAGACATACGACATCTCCGTTATTACGTTATTATTACTATAACGTGAACTCTTGGTTACCGATTTAGCAGTCCACGACTTATTTAATATAACAGGTGAAATTAGTCATAATACACATGAAACGAAAATTTCTTTACATATAGCTGTTTCGAACAACTCATCAAAAGGTAGTGCTGATACCATCTTGTTTACGGAAGTGACCCAAGACAGTAAAAAACAGACTACAGTGATGAAAAATTTTATTGCAGCCATCAAAATCATCATTTGAGATATTACTCTAAACGCTAAGACGTTCTACTTACCATAAGTCAGCAACACGCGAAGTTTCTAGCACCTTAGGCCAGCAAACATTTTCACCCTAGAAAACAGGAAGATAACAGTATTAGGAAAATTTTCGAAGACAGATGAATAAAGACAGTCGTCAGGTTGCAGAGGTCGAAAATACAGTTTCAGTTGTAAGGTTCTTTTGATTTTTGAGTCGTTAAAACACGACCGGTTTCGGGCTCTTACATGCCCATCATTAGATCTTATACGAGGGGTGTTTGAAAAGTGCGTGCAAAGTCCGAGAGATGGCACCACTGGGCTCTATCGATGTCATGTTTAGTTACTAGCATCTTTGGAAAGAACGCACACCAAATTTCAGCCATATTGGTCTATTTCTTTGTCTTTGGAATTCGTATGAATCAAGGAAGTCGAGTGATTGTCAAAAAATGGATGAAAAAGAATTTCGTGTGCTGATTAAACATTACTTTATGAAAGGCAAAACGCCTCAGGAGACTAAAGAGAAGCTTTATAAACATCATGGTGATTCTGCACCTTCTCTGCATACTCTACACCTCCCGCCGCCTCGATACCCCTCACCCCCTGGTTGCTCCTCTCCTCTCCCATCCCCGCCCCCTGCCACGCCTTCACTGTTGTGTCCCCCCTACCCTCCATCTCTACACCCTTCATCTCCTTTCCCAAGGTGGCCTCCGTCAACTCCCCCTCCCGGATGGTGCCCTCTCTCCCTCAATTTATCTCTCCTATCAACCCTGATCCTCCCCCCCTCCTTTCCTGTCCTTTCCCCAGGCTCCCTCTTCTCCCCCTTCCATCCAGTTTTCTCCCCACCTAACCTCTCTCTGCCTCCACACCCCCACCCCCCCGGAGTCCTTTTGTATACCCCTCCTCTGCCTTTCCCCACTCCCTGTCACGTCTGTCCAGCACCCGCTCCCCCTGTTCCTCCACCTCTTCCTCCCCTCGTCCTCCATCAGCTCCTCTCCCTCCTCCTCCCCACTTCGTTTTTTCCTCTCCTCCCCCCCCCTCCTTTTCCTTTCCCGTCATCTGTTCAGGTTCCCCCCATCTGCCCTTGGCTGTGGTATATCATATTTGTGCCAATTTTTTAGTGCAGTGTTCAAGTGAATGTTCAGTGTTGTTCATCTTACCAAAGTGTTGCGAACAGAAACCATGCTGTCGCTGGGTGTAAATTTTATGTCTCTTGCGAACAGAAACCAGACTGTCGTCGTGTTTTTTTAATTGTATGTCTATTCTCTTACCTGTCTACTTCATATGTATTTTATTAGCATCATCAACCCTTTGTTTTATGTTTCAAGTTTCACGATTTTCCGCCATTTTACCATTTAAGTCACCGATTTTATCGCCCGTTTTTATTATATATTATCTTCATCTTTTAAAACAAAGTCTGTAGGCTGAAGAGCGGTGTACTAAGCTGCTGCCAGCCCGTCCCCTTTGGGGGGAATTGAAACTCAATAAAGTACAAAAAAAATCTGCACCTTCGATTAGAGCAGTTTATAAGTGGTTTCAAAATTTTCGGAGTGTCCAATGGGCACCAGTGATGCTGAACGTTCTGGACGCCCTGTGGAGGTTGCGAATCCAGAAATCATAGATAAAATCCATGATATGGTGATGGATGTCAGAAGAGTTAAGGTGCGTGAGGTTGATAGTGCTGTGGGCATCTCGAATGTATGGGTATATAATATTTTGCATACACATTTGGACATGAGAAAACTATCCGCAAAATGGGTTCCGCGATTGCGCACGCTTGACCAAAAACGGAATCGTGTGAAGTGTTGCAAGGGTGGTTTTCAGCTGTTCAGGAAGAATCCGCAGGACTTAAAGTGTCATTTCGTCACTGTGGATGAAACATGGATACATTACTATACTCCTGAGATCAAAAAACAATCTAAACAATGGGTTACAAAGGGAGAATCTGCATCAAAAAAGGCGAAGACCATTGCTTCGGCCGAAAAGGTTATGGCGGCTGCCTTTTGGGAATCGCAAGGGATAATCCTCATCGACTATCTGGAAAAGGGTAAAACTATTACAGGTAAATATTATTCATCGTTACTGGACCGTTTGAAAACCGAGCTGCAAGAAAAACGCCGGCGATTGGACCGCAAAAAAGTCCTTTTCCATCACGACAATGCACCAGCACACACCCCAGCAGTTGTGGTCGCAAAATTAATGGAAATAGGATTCCAACTCGTTTCACATCCCCTCTATTCACCAGACTTGGCTCCCTCGGACTGCTGTTTGTTCTCTAATCTAAAGAAATGACTGGTGGGACAACGATTTTATTCAAACGAGGAGGTGATTGCAGCAACTAATAGCTGTTTTGCTGTCTTCGACAATTCCTATTACACTACTGGCCATTAAAATTGCTGCACCATGAAGACGCCGTGCTACAGACGCGAAATTTAACCGACAGGAAGAAAATGCTGTGATATGCAAATGATTAGCTTTTCAGAGCATTCAAACAAGGTTGGCGCCGGTCGCGACACCTACGACGTGCTGACATGAGGAAAGTTTCCAACCGATTTCTCATACACAAACAGCAGTTGACCGGTGTTGCTTGATGAAACGTTGTTGTGATGCTTCGTGTAAGGAGGAAAAATGCGTACCATCACGTTTCCGACTTTGATAAAAGTAGGATTGTAGCCTATCGCGATTGCGGTTTATCGTATCGCGACATTGCTGCTCGCGTTGGTCGAGATGCAATGACTGTTAGCAGAATATGGAATCGGTGGGTTCAGGAGGGTAATACGGAACGCCGTGCTGGATCCCAACGGCCTCGTATCACTAGCAGTCGAGATGACAGGCATCTTATCCGCATGGCTGTAAAGGATCGTGCAGCCACGTGTCGATCCCTGAGTCAACAGATGAGGACGTTTGCAAGACAAAAACCATCTGCACGAACAGTTCAACTACGTTTGTAGCAGCATGGAATATCAGCTCAGAGACCGTGGTTGCGGTTACCCTTGTCGCTGCAACACAGACAGGAGCGCCTGCGATGGTGTATTCAACGACGAACCTGGGTGCGCGAATGGGAAAACGTCATTTCTTCGGATGAATCCAGGTTCTGTTTACAGCATCATGATGGTCGCATCTGTGTTGGACGACATCGCGGTGAACGCACAATGGGAGCGTGTATTCGTCATCGCCATACTGGGTTATCACCCGGCGTGCTGGTATGGGGTGCCATTGGTTACACGTCTCGCTCACCTCTTGTTCGCATTGACGCGCACTTTGAACAGTGGACGTTACATTTCAAATGTGTTACGACCCGTGGCTCTACCTCTCATTCGATCCCTGCGAAACCCTACATTTCAGCGGGATAATAAATGGCTCTGAGCACTATGGGACTTAACATCTATGGTCATCAGTCCCCTAGAACTTAGAACTACTTAAACCTAACTAACCTTAGAACAGCACAGAACACGCAGCCATCACGAGGCAGAGAAAATCCCTGACCCGCGGGATAATACACGACCGCATTTTGCAGGTCGTGTACGGGCCTTTCTGGATACAGAAAATGTTCGACTGCTGCCCTGCCCGGCACGTTCTCCAGATCTCTCACCAATTGAAAACGTCTTTTCAATGGCGGCCGAGCAACCGGCTTGTCACAATACGTCAGTCACTACTCTTGATGAACTGTGGTATCGTGTCGAAGCTGCTTGGGTAGCTGTACATGTACACGCCATCCAAGCTCTGTTTAACTTAATGCCCAGGCGTATCAAGGCCGTTATTACGGCCAGAGTTGGTTGTTCTGGGTACCCCAAACACCTAAGTAGTAACTCTGTCTGCTCTGCGCTCGGCGGTGGTACGTCGCGTCCTGTGTTCGCCCACCGCGACGCTCGGGGTCACAGTACAAAGTTATAGGACCTGACGATGGTCGTGTTGTAACTATTGAAGAATAAAAAGAACTTTATAACTGAAGCGTTATTTTCAACCTCGTCTATAACGCTCAGTTACGGATGTTCCTCCGCCAGGATTTTTTGTAATTCTCTGGTTGTTGCTAGTGAATAAATCTAAAAATTAAGAGTTAATAGTTTCTGTTGCAATAGAACTGTGTAATAATAAGAGTACATTACGTTACTAATTAGAACAGCTACTTCCTGTACTTTTATGCCTGATAGCGATTTGCCAGTAGTTAATTCAGGATGTACGTCGAAACTTTATGGCTTACATCCAGGTCGGTACTTTGCGTCTGAATTGACATACAACCCAGAAGTGCTAGTTCGATCTGCAAAGGTGTAAAATATCTTTACGGACTGGATTAGCAAGAGGGAAAATTACTGCATACAAACTCTGTTTTCGTCGTTTCACAAATTTTTTGAAATAAAAATGCTCTAATGATTGTCAAACTCCACCGAAACAATTTTGATCACAGAAAAATACTTTCTTTGATTCAAAATAAACCAGAAAGTCCTACATTGGTATTTTCAAATGTCATTTAACATGGACTGACGAGCTCGTTCTTTAACAAAACACCTGTGTCTTTCCCCGTTCAAGCGTTATAACAAACTGTTGTGACATTTTCAGTGGGCATTTACTAACTTCCTCTGAAAATTCATGGGTAGAGACTGTGTTGGATTTGAAGTATTGGACTTGTTATTGTTGCTGTTTATATTTTATTTGTCTGTCGTATATTATCTTCAGATTGCAGTGTGCTGTTTCTGTGACTGTCCATCCATTTGTGCTACAGATCTATAATGAAGGCAGCACTCTATCTACAACATGAGACGGTACAACCTGGTAAAAATGGACGTGGCTGTGCGCGCGCTTTCAGTTTGTGGCGAGAGAAAGGCGCGGCCAAGCCAGCACAAGTATTCTGGAAGACGAGGAGGTGTGCAGGACTAGCCAGACAGAGCTCAGATGCCGCACGGTCTTTCTGGCTTCGTCAATAATAGACAGTGGCAGCCTTTGAGCCTTAGTGATTGGCAGACGGTGTACGTATCAGAATTCCTAAGATTGCAGGACAGCGGCTAGCAGGTAAACCTGTGTTCTGGCTGCATCTTTAGGAATACCTGGCCGTTGGCTGCAAACATTGAGGTGTTCAAATGGTTCAAACGGCTCTGAGCACTATGTGACTTAACTTCTGAGGTCATCAGTCCCCTAGAACTTAAACCTAACTAACGTAAGGACATCACATACATCCATGCCCGTGGCAGGGCATCGAACCTGCGACCGTAGCAATCACGCGGTTCCGGACTGTAGCGCCTAGAACCGCTCGGCCCCCCCGGCCGGCCATTGCGGCGTAACTGCCGTCATTATCTTGAGTGTCCAGAATAAATATCAAATAATATTAAATCCAACAAAAAGTGAATCCAACTAGTTATAGAGAAGCCAGCAACATGGTTACAAAAATAAAAATAAGTGGGGTGTGTCACTGAAAATGGGCACTCGATCCGAAAATCAGTTTTTTAAGTTATTTCATGTGAAGTGTTTTAAGTACAAAACGAACATTGAAAGTTAAGATTCCACAGCGCCTTAAGCGATTTTCACAAACGAAGTGTCTGTGGATACGTCTCAATGAGAGCTATCGGACTATCATAGCAGATTTTTATTAAAAACAGTACCTATTTTAGATTACAGGCTGCAATACGTATTCTGCTCATAAAATCGCGAATTTGCAGATGAGTAATAAAGGAAATATTTAAAGCAGCAGCGCTAATACGGACATTGATAGGGATACATGAATGCAAGTAGTTTTAATTTTTTATATATGTTAGTAACGAAACATCGTAAAGTAGTGTTTACCTGGACGAAATTATCATTTATGAACCAACTACCCAACGTAGAGAGAAACGAAGAAAAGCAACAGAAAGCTGAGGACAGTTGCGTATTAATTGATAAACGATGCATGCATGTAACATTGAATTTACAGTTTTTAAGTATGTTGTCGAAGTCAGAAGTGTGTGTGTTTGACTCACGTCAACGCGAGGGCTTAAATAGGAGCAGCATTCTTGGCACAGGGGAGCTTTGGTTTTGGTTCGGTTTCGGGCCTGTCGTTTTTGAGATCTGCAGCTGGGAGTACGTATGAGCAGCAATAGGTCACCCCTCTAGTCTGTCGAACTTATTCTACGCACTGAGTCGTGGACTTGTGATAGTCACGCGTGTCACCAGCGAATACTCTGAAATATTTTTCACTTGGGGACTTAAAATACAACGCGTCAGGAAAACTAGTGTGAATTCTAAAATTTTACTAAGGTTATTTTTTTGCGATGGTCTGTACTAGAAATTCCGTTAGTTTGCAGTTGTGAAGCTTTATCTTTAAACTCATCCTAAGGGAACTTTGACTATTTTACGAAAGTTTGCGTGAGCATGAGATACTGTTACGTTTAAGTTGTGCCCTCACTCTCATATTAATTAATTCATTGTTAAACCATTATTAACATGTGGTAAATGTCGTAGTGATCGAATAAACTCAGTTTTGTTAAGATTTAAAATGGTGTGAGTAGTGAACATTATTTTCGCATCAAATTCCTGCCTGCATTTATTTGAACTTTTCTATTGTATTTTTTAGTGTTAATGTCACAGCTGCGTTGGTTAACCTCTAGCTAGTAGCATAACCAACACTTAAAAATCCAACCACGCATTCATAAACCCTATGAACAGTGACTTTCTAATTTACATTTTCTTATTCGTGCAGATATAGGTGGGTGTACAAGCTAGAAGATTAGTGAATAATTGTTTTGTGTAGTCAGAAAGTTAGCCGCACATAGTGCTTCATCCCATTTATTATCCGTATCGTCAAATGCGTTGGTCTCATCCGGGATCTGCCAGTAATTTTTGTATCCGTCTTGTTAGAAACATACATACGCTCATAAAACATCTCTATCCTAAAATTGTACCTAGAATTGTAAAATAGTATATTGAGGCAAGAAAAGTTAGTGTGTGTCTACTTATTTATGACAGTTGGCCTGCTCTAAGTATTATGGTATGTTTTATTAAGCTTTTAGATATCACTTACTTGATTTTTTTTTGTTTTTTTGTTGATGTTAACGTATTATTCATTTGCTCTACACGAAAAAATACTTCAGTGTAATGCGTTGTTGCAAGTCCTTGGATAGGGATGCAACAAAAAAAGAAACCGTAATCTACAGGCAACGTACAATAGACATAGTTATAATGTAAACAGTAGCAATAACTAAATTTATCCCGCGCATGTTCAAAATTCACAAAATATTGCTACTATTGTATTTTCAGTGCACACTAACAAATTCCTTCTGAGGAAGTCATATCTTTCGTGAAGACAAACATTCAACTGTATTTTGCTTGAAGCCAGACTTCCTTAATGATACTTTATGCGGGCATAGGAGCAGTACTCGAAAATCCATGATGACACAATGAATAAATACATTTAAGACAGGAAACTAGATGCCTTCTATTTTCCTCGTCATTAATACTGCATAGGCAGTTACTTAAATTCTCATATCAAACATGGATTAAATTGTTTCAAAAGTCTTTCTGAGGAAATTTAGTTGAAAACTGATATACTCTCTTTCGAATGAGACTTGATCCATTGACAACATGTTATCATAGTCTACTGTAACATACTCGTATTATGCCATCGTTAGACTATGCAGTGTAACTAAACTTGAATATTCTGTTCCTCGGTTAAAACAAGTGCACCGTTGTTGCTATAATCGGTAACTTCCTTATTTACCGAACAGTGAAGACACGAGCGTATCTCTGTCACTTACGCAATGAATTAATGCACTGAGTCCGAAGATAACACCTTCTAAATTGGCGTCAATTCCGTAACGGCAGCCAGCAGCAATCACATGCGTCCGTGTAAACATCATTGTTCTGCTGTTTATCAAAGTCATTTCATGTGAATAAGTTGCTTCATAAAGTCGTTAGCCTCTTTAGGGCAGATTTATTTTTCAAGAAGGGTCATATTCACCCTTCTGAAACAGTTTTCGGACTTACGTTAATCACAGAGTAAAGGGACCTTTACTGCTGTTTATGTCTCTCGGTTTACTGTGGATGAGAAATTGCAGTTTCTAGTTGAATTATCTGAATCTTTCAGTACGACTTTGGTGGGCATGATTTTACCCATTAAAGGTTTTCCAGTTACAGTTATTGATTTTGTTTTGATTACCGAAATGTTCATATTGTACCCAGCCTTAGTGAAACAGTGACGATCTTGTAATTATTGTTTTAATTCTATTTTTCATCCTGAAGTCACACAACTGGTATCGTTACCAACTTCGTGCTATTTAGGATGTCAACTATAGCCTTCAGTCACAATAATCAGAGGGCAGAGATGGTTACATTCTCTCATTTACGGGCCTCTTTAGTTGACGATTTACTGCGTAACGTACTCAAGTACGAATGTTGTGTTCAGAAGTTAATTTGATTTGTAATTTAGTTTCCTAACATTTTTTAATCCCCCTTATCTTCAGTTTTGATCAGATCACAGCCATGTTTATTGTATCTTACCTTTAAATTACGGTTTATTTTTTCTTTTTTGTTGCATCCATTCCAAAGGACTTGGTAATAATTCGAAACAGGTAATGATACTAATTGCGTGATCACAGGCTGAAATATGTAACGACAAAAAATCATATGCTCCTGTGTGTTAGTGTTTCGAATTTTTATGCAGACCTCCGTAAATAATCTTCGCTAGTTGTTAGAATCTGTTCGTCTACAGATGATAACATTTGAAACACTGCGCATTTGTTTATTTTTACACTAAGGAGGTTTTTCCTTTCCTTTGCGTTCCTCGACTATTTGGCCCTAAAAGATAATAAATAACAATGGTTTTAGACCACACCCTTGTCCCTACGCCCTTCATTAATTTCTGTGATTTCTGTATATTCTGTATACTCCAATTTCATTCTGATGTATACTGATTGGTGTAAACGTTTTAATCCGTTGATTAAATTACTTGGGTCTTGATAATTTCCAGTGTTCACCAAGGCGTACGTGTTTTAACTCTATCATAGTCTTTTTCATAAGCTAAAAATACCACGTGTAGGGGATGGTTTAATTCCCTTCTTTTCTTTATCAGTTTTTTAACAATAAATATATTACCTGTACGTGAACGTGCCTTCCTAAATCCGAGTGTTCTTTTCCAAGATATCGTTCGACAGTTTTTTTACCTGTTTTCATGTGTTCACATTCACATGCTAACGAGAAAATATTGTGTGTCAGTGCTGTGCAACATGTTAGAAAACAAAAGCCTGTGTATTGAAGAACGTGTGGAAAGAATGTAGTAGCCAGAAACGTTAGCAGTATAAAAATAATTTTTGAACATGATCTTGTGAAATAGATTTGTAAACAAGACTTCAAGTGTTACAGTGTCATAAAAGATGCTTTAAATAAAGTGACACGCATTTGGTCCAAACAGGACTAGACACAGTAGCAAAAGAATCCAAAATTATTATTTGAACTGCTAAATTTTCGGTGCCATACATTACTGGACTTTGCATTAACATTAAGCGCGATTACATTCACTATAAATCTGTGTTTAGTATCCTCTAGTACTGAAACTATAATATAATTCGACATGACTAGGCAGGGATGAGACTCATTACCGCCGTAATCAGAGACGTTAAAATGCCACGTGCCTGCTAGGATTTGCGATAAAAGGCGAGAACATAGATAACGCGGCTATAAACGACACCGCCGCCGGTTTTTATCTGCAGAGAGACCCTCGCTCATCAAATACTCGTAATTTCCACACTCAACGACATCGAATTGTCCGTACGTGCCCCGTAATCTCTGCCCTGTGTAGATTGACGCCCACTCACTGCCGGGCAGAAAAATTCCAAGGCCTCACACCGACGCAACGCCTGCGCGTACGCACCAGCCACATGAAACACGTTAGGGTTGTTCTACGAGAAAACAGAAAGCTTCCTCTGCTACGCACTAAAAGCATCCGCTTTCTGTAATCGACGCTCTGGAGGAGCCTTCCATCTCGGCATAGCCCTTCCGCGATTTAAAAGTTCCCTCTTGTCTTGTTTTCATAACTTAAATGAAAGGAATCTAGAAAATGTTGTTCTTTTACCATCATAAGATGGCTTGAGGGAAACAGATGTAGGAAGATGAAGTTCTTTCGACTGGTGGTCACAGCCTGTACAAAATAATGCAGTGAATTTATTTCCATTTATTTGGCGGTAATAATCACAGAATTAAGATCTTTGTGAGAACCAGTCATGGCACAACTGTTCCATCTGGTGAGCTGGGATATATGAAAGAGGCGAAGCACGCTCAGACTTAAACAAGAATGTAATAATCCCAAGATTGTAATCAGGGGTTGGCAATTCTGAGTCTTACGGAATCATCAGTGCAACTTGTCGCGGCTGTAACCTAATTTCCTGTAAAAGGAGTGAACGACTGGTGGAAGCTGACCAGGGGGAATATCCATTTGGGTTCATGAGAAATGTTGGAACGTGCGCAGCAATGTAGACCCTACTAGTTATTTTAGAACATAGGTTGAATGGAAGTAAGGCCACTTTTATGGTATCTGAAGATTTAGAAAAAATCCTTTGAACAATGTTGTCTGAAATACACTCATCGAAAATTTGGCGGGGAAAGTACAGGGAGCGGGAACTTTTCTATTATTTGTTCCGAAACCAGTTCTGTAGAAGCGCCAAAGGACATTAACGAGACGCAGTTGAGAAGAAAGTGGGACAGAGTTGTAGCCAATCCCCATCGTTGCTTAGTCTACACATGCCGAAAACAATAAAGGAAACCGAAGAATAAATTCTAAAAGTATTCACAGTACAGGGCCATGTAAGAAAGAATTTTAAGATTTGCCTATGAGATATAATTTTATCAGAGACAGCAAAAGACTTGGAAGGGTGCTTGAACGAAATGGGTTACGTTTTGAAAGAGGTTATAAGAATGACATCAACAAAGGTACAACAAATATAATGGAGTGTGTGCAGTTAAGGCAGATGATAATAAGGGGAGTAGATTACAAAACGAAACGCTATTTGAGAAACAAAATAACTGATGACGGCAAAAGTAAAGAGTACTCGTATATAAAATGCAGACTGGCAGGAGCAAGAAAGGATTTTCTGAAAAACTGGAATATAGGCCTGCGTCCATTATCATTGGATACAAATTTAAATATTAGGAAGTCTTTTGTGACACTATTTGTCTGAAGTTTGTTTTACATGGAAGTCGAACGTGACGACAAACAGTACGACCAAGAAAAGGACAGAAGCTTTTTAAATGCTGTGCTACAGAAGATTTCTGAAGGTAGGTTATAGATCTGGTAACTGACGAAGCACCCAATCGAGTTAAGGAGAAAAGAGTTTTATGAGGCAACTTGCCAAAAGAAAGAATAGGTTAATAGGACACATCCTGATACGTCGAGAATCGAGGAATAGTTGTTAGTGGGATGGTAGCGAGGTGGGGGGGGGGGGGGGGGGTAGAAGAGGGGAAGGGGGTAAACATCCTAGAGGGAGGTCAAGACTCGAATGCCGAAAGCACGTTGTGAAGATACTAGTATAATCTGATATAATATACATTGTCTGTTCAGAAGCATCCAGACATCCATACGAATGTGGAACTAACCATTAGATGTCATGAAATGCGCACCCATTGGTATAAAAGGGGATGGGGAGTATCGTGTTGTCAGTAGAGAAGCAGTAACAGCAAATGGATTAGTCAGTATGGATCAGTGACTTCTAATGTGGACTTGCCACTGGATTTCATCCGAGTAACAAATCTACTAGCAGCGTTTCAACCCTTCTATCGCTGCCTAAGTCGACTGTTGGTGATGTGACTGTGAAGTGGAACGGCGAAGAATCACCGCAGATAAAGCACGACAGGCAGACCGCATGCTGTGACGGGCAGGGACCGTCGAGCAATGCGAAGGCTGGTTGCAAAAATCGCACGAAATCGGGGAAGGAACGGCTCGTGGGTTCCAAAGTGAGTGTGACTGAGGAGCTAAAAAGAATGTGGTCGGGCTCACCTCGTAAGTTATAAATTTCTCCAGTCAGTGATAAGCGACGCTTAAGGTAGTGCAGCTAGAGACGCCACAGGTTACAGGATGACTGGACCTGAGTGATTTGAAGTTATCAGTCACGTACAGCCTGTGACAATCTGTTTGACAAATGGCTGTAGAACGTTACCTGCCATCATTCTAACAGTGAAGTACAGAGGATGTGGTGTTAAGTATGGGGTAAGGGTATGGCTCCCTTAAGTTGGTTAAGAAGACACTAAATGTGGAAACATTTTACAGTATTCTGTACTGCGTACAGTGGAAGAAAATTTCGAAGACGATGTTTGTTTGTGTCATCATGACAATGCTTTCTATCATAAGCAGCATCTCTGAGATAAAGGTTTGCGGTTATGAGCAATAACATTTCTAAAATGGACTGGTCTGCCCATATCCAGTGGAGAAGTTAGAACATCGACCTTGCCCAAGATCCCAGCGTCCAATATGTCACTACCTTCTCTGGTTACCCCTCGTGAGGAAGCATGGGCTGCCTTTCATCCACAGACCCCCCCCCCCCCCCCACTCCGCCGCCCCACCCCCAGGCACCTCATTTTAAGTACATTAGTAGTGAGTGGATGAGAATTTGGGTCTGACAGGGGGCGTGTAGCTGCAACGACTACTGTGTCCAGATGGCTTAGCGGTCAGAGTATCTTCCAAGTAACCAGGAGACACAGATTTTCAACTTTCTTCATTCATTTCAATGTCCGCTTGCATCCAATGTCTGTAAATATTTTGTGTTATTTAAAGTGACCCCAGCAGAGTTCAAGCCGTCATAAAGAGGAAAGGTGGTCACACATCATATTAATGGTCATTAATAGCTGCCTTGATACTTTTGATCTAATATTGTGTACATCTTTTTCGTTGATTTGCTTAATTATAATATCACATACCACAGTACGTTCTACAGTGGGATAATAATGTACGAGATGCTGAAAGTTAAGGGACAATAATCTCACTTTTAGTCTCCAGTTTCCGTCAGTATCTTGATTGCTCTTGTAGTTACAAGTATTACAGATTTTTGTATTTCAAATTGGTTTCTGCTGGTATGCTCGGCTCCTGTTGATACGCTTGGAATGAATGAGGTATGTTCTTGTGATGAGTGATGTTTAGTATTACAGAAATACTTGTGAGAAGGCACGTCTGTGTAACAGACATTTCTGATTGTGCTTGTCAAGAAAAAGACAAAACTGGAATTTAAGCACATTCATATTTATTTGCTCCATGAGATTTAGTTTAAGCTGTTGTCTTGAACTGACATGTCAATAAGCTGTGCGGTGCGACCAGATTTATCCAGGTATTCTGTTTCAGAATAATTCGCTGATATTTTACGACCTGTTAACGTTGTTCACTCCAAGTACCTTCATAATTGGTCATTTTTTAGTATACTTGGAGACTTGTTTATAACGTAACTATTATTTCTACTAGCGGGAAAATGCTCCTATCACAGAACAATAAAGGCGAATATGCTCTTGTTTGAAAACTCTGACTGAAAAATGGGATACCAGCTGTCTCATTCTACCTTGCCAGCATTTTAAAAAATTTACTCAAAGATTTTGGTATGTGAACATATTCGCGCTATTTTTAACAGGCACCTCTCACTCTCACAACCTCCTCTAACTGTAACTCGCGCACACCTACTAGATCGTTGCTGTAGGTCGCTCGCACCCATCCACTTCTACTTGCCCATTCTCACTCACTCATTCAACCCGACTCATTGTCATTATCTCTTTGTGTCTTTTTGTCACTGTCTCCTGTTTCACAACCACAGCGTCCTATTACTAATGTCACCTCTCCATCCTGCTCTCTCTTACAAGTATTATCTCATTCATTCAATCCCACTGCTGCTGTCTCTTTTCACTGTCAATATCTCTCTCTTTCTTCGATGTCATTGTCATAGACTGTGCCTCTCATTATCACTCGCTCTCACCCGCTTCCACTTCCTATAACTCTTTATTCTTCTCCCACTGAAACTAACTCCTTCACCCTTTACCTAACATTGTTCCGTCACTATCAACCGTATTCTACTGGCACTGTATCCCTCTCTTTCTTTCACAGTGCCATTGTCTCCTTCGCTCATTCTGTACTACAACCACTGAGTAGTGTATTCCAGTATTTATCACTTTTTTGTCTCTTTGCAATTGCCATTGTTTCCTCTCTCAGCACAAAAAAGTGCGAATATGTCCTCAAACCAAAATTTTTGGGTCAACTTTTTAAAGGTGTTGAGGAAGGCAGAGTGAGGCAGCTGATACCTGACTTTTCAGAGTCTTTTAAACGGAAGGATGTTCACCTTTCTTGGCTGCGATAGGAGCAGTTTTCCGCTGCTTTCCTTCTATTTCCTGCCACAGCAGGGCATGTCACTCATGAGAAAATAATTTGATGGTTCAGTAAAATTTTGATAGTTTAGTTAAGTGAAATTGAAGTCACGCAAAAATAATTTCACATCTCAGACCGGATTTTGCATGTGCTTCAGTACTACAACATGGGGTTCCAGAGCCCTTCTGATGACATTTTACAGCATATTTCACCGTGCTACGTTTTCACCTCACATCGGGTTTTACGTGCGTGTTTAGCGTGTACAGGTAGGGCAACTTCGAACCTCTCCATCTCGCAGACGGATAAAGATATTAATAAAATTTTCAATGTTGTTCGAGATAGTAAAAAATTCAGCCATTTGCTGTGTATAGCAGTCGTGGACTCAGCGGCTCTGTTTTGGTACGAGAAAATGATAGAAAAACGCTTTTTGGGGGTTCTCCAAGGACATGCCCATGGGATAATAACTTTGAACCTCCGTATTCCGGAAACGGATAAAGACATCAAGTAAATTTTTGTTCGAAATAGTGATCTTAGGAAAATATCGTAAAAATTTCAGCCATTTGCTGTGAGTATCAGTGTTGGAATCCGCCGCTCTGTTCTCTGATGAACCGCCTATGAGCTAATAACATTGAATCTCTGTATCTCAGAAACGGATAAAGATATCAAGAAAGGTTTCAAGGTTGTTCGAGATCGTGATCTTAGGAATATATTGTAAAAATTTCAGCCATTTGCTGCGCATAACCGTCTTGGATTCCGCAGCTCCGTTTTGGTACGAAGAAATGGTAAAATATCCCTTTTTATGGGGTTTTCTAAGGAAGTGCCAGTAGACAAATGGCACCTTCATAAGTTCCTTAAGACCCAATCTAGACCACATCACATGCAAAAAGAACCAACCGTTTCCGTCGAGTTGCCTAAGCAAGAGAAAGTGTGTAATAGTCATACTTTGGCCCAGTACTGTAGGATAGTGATACTAAGGCCATCTTCGTGTTGGGTATAGAAATTGGTCCATAGCACAAGGGCTATCCAAAACACTTGACAGTACCTTTCTGTCACCAATAGAACTCGAGATATGGGACCCGGAAGAATCCAGTTTTTATGCGTGTATTGTTACTTCCCTTTCCTGTTCCAGCTGTGAATATCGCCCACACTATGATGTACAATGCCTCTCGTGCACCCTGTGCTATTGAAATTGGAGGAAGCTTTTGCGCGTACCAAACGAACCTGCGACGAAACGCGCCGCTCTTCTTAGAATTTTCTCTATAGCCTCTATCAGTCCTGCCTGGTAAATGTCTTAGACCTAGGAACAGTACTCAATTATCTGTCGATTCGAGATTTTGTTAGTCACCTCCTTTGTGAGTAAGCAGTGTTTACTGATGATTTTTCAGACGAATCACTCAGCCATCTGCCTTTCTTGCAAGTAGTTTTAAATAGTCGTTCCACTCTAAATCACTCCGAATGTATACTCGGAGACGTTAAATGTATGTCACAGTTTTAGTGAGTTTTCGACAACAGTGTAATCAAACAATATTTGCTCACAATGCGGTACATTTGTTTATTTTTATGGGTTATTGACAATATTTGCAATGAGCGTCGATCTGTCGCAAGCCTTCCCACATTTCGTTACAAATTTCTAGCGTTGTGACGTTTAGCTACAACAAAATCATCCGTGAACAGTATCATGGAGTTTTTGACGTTATCCATTATGTCGTATATAGGGTGTATCGAAGTCTTTGCATCAAACGTTTAGGGGTAATGGATCTGATCAAGGGGAACAATGTCGTCGTATATAGGGTGTATCGAAGTCTTTGCATCAAACGTTTAGGGGTGATGGATCTGATCAAGGGGAACAACTTTAGTTAGACAGGATGTTCACTGGCTCTTCCTGGCGACGTTAGGCGTCATTTTGTTGAATTCGCCGGCCCTGCTACGATGAGATTTCATTCAACTAGCAGGGTCTGCTAAGGACGTATGCTGCATCTGTACACTGCCTACCCCAATACATTGATGGATGATTTTCAACAAGAAAGCCTTAAGAATGAATGTCTTTAAGCGAAGAAAAGTATATTAAAAGCGAATCAGAGGGAGCAGATGACAAGAATATAGGCAATACACATTGCATATGCACACTGCAGAGCGACTACGCACTGCTACCTCTTAGGGGCGTAGCCAGTATTAAAAGATACCCAGCGTCGTCGGGAAATGTCAGCAAACATTTTGTCTCGAACAAAAGTTGTTCCTCATGACGGGATCTATTGTCCCTAGACGTTTGATGCAAAGATCCCAGACAACATCGTCTGGGAATGTGCTATTAGACAAAAGCTGCAGACCAAGACAGGACCGGAATTTGGTAACACAACTGTCTATAATATGAACTTGCTAACAGCTAAAATATGAGCTTATGAACTGCGAGTGTACGTGTCTCAGAGTCAACCAAGAAGAAGTCATACATCATGACAGCGAGACGCACCATGGCAGAATCTTCAACAACCTTTCGGAAGCTTTAAGGAGACAAGCCTCAGGGAGACCCAGGAAGGATTTCTTGAGACCCTGACAGTCATCTCCCAATCTCTACAACTTGGGTGGCACAGCAACGCAGCTCCTAAATCCTGAGTTGTACCTCAGTGCACTAGGAGCTAACTATCTAGGCAAATCTAGCTCGGTTCTCAGACCAAGTATGGTAGTGTAGTACTGTTTAATGTAGTGTAGTTCAGAATTATAAATCACAAACGTTGTGATCTACCAAAGCTGCATAGCGTAGCATATCAATAGCACATGCCTTCTGGATCCCGGATGAAGATATCTGTGCATCAGATGGCCGAATGGTAGTAGATAGACTCTTTTTTGTATTATTATTATTATTGCTATTATTATTCTATTGCTATAGATATTCTATATAGATTTCTCCCGTAAACCATAATTCTTAATTCTGTTAACAAATTTGAAATTACATTAAAATATTATGTGCTATATCGAAGCCAATTCATTTGCAGCATTCGGTCTCTTCTTACAGACAACACACTAAAAGAACATAGCAACTAAATAAACAAATAAAGACTTTGAAACAACCTGTGTACTGTGTGGTAATAGTCCTACAAGACTCCCTTAGGATATTCTCTAAACTACTCTCACGTTTGAAGATTTCTCTCCATTCAGAATGATATGCTGCGTTCCATTTGCTAGCAATCCTTCAATCCAGTCACGAAGCTGATTTGATATCCTGCACACTCATGTCTTGTTCGATAGGCGACAGTGCTTGCCCTGATATTACCTGTAACGATCGTTCCTAAGGAACATCTACTAGGGGGCCCAAAGGCACTAACATTACCATGTAAAGTAAATATATAAAATTCACACATCAAAAAAAGTTTTGCATCACCCTGGTTCCCAGAACTCCTGAAGAGACGTTGAGTGTGGATATTGTATCACAGACACAGTCACTTTGACTGCTCAGAGATGTCACTACACCGGCCCAAAGACGTAAACAACCACTCATGAGCAGCGCCTATTAGACGGAGGGGATCCGACAGTCGATCAGTTCCAGTCATTCCACCAGGAAGGAGGTACAAGGCTTGTGTTGTCTGTAGTTCAACCATACCTAGATGGTCAATATCGCGGTTTTATCGCGTCAGCATTGTTACTTTGTGCCAGGAAGGGCGACAAATCGCGTCCCCATCGTGCACATCTTGTGAATGACTTCCTTCAGGATAACGACATCGCTCCACTAGAGTGGCCAGCATGTTCTCCAGACATGATCCCTATCGAACATGCCTGGAATAGATCGAAAAGGGCTGTTTATGGACAACATGAGCACCAAACACTCTGAAGGATCTACGCCGAATCGCCATTGAGGAGTGGGGCAATCTGCACCAACGGTGCCTTGATGTACTTGTGGATAGTATGCCACGACGAATCCAGGCATGCACCAGTCCAAGAGGACGTGCTACTGGGTATTAGAGGTACCACCACCCCTGAAGGTCTCGCTGTATGGTGGTACAACATGAAATGTGTGGCTTTCATGAGCAATAAAAAGGGCAGAAATGATGTTTATGTTGATCTCTATTCTAATTTTTTGTGCAGGTTCCGGAACCGAGGTCATGCAAAACTTTTTTTGATGTGTGTATATTACATAAAATCTGTATGTATTCTTATAACATGCAATGATGATTCATTTGTTTTAAGATATACCAGATGATTTACTCAGCATACACTGTCATCAATCTATAAATCCAGAAATATGCGTTCCTTTTCTCATACGACTGGAGTACGTAACTGAAGAAGCTGCGCTCTATTCTTAGTAGAAGACTTTAGGTTGACTTCGATTCGATTAAATCGTAAATGGAATAACACGAGCGGTACCGCCTTTCATAACACAATTACAGAAACTTCCGTCAGTACAATTAGGTAATTTATAATTTGTTTATACACGTGATTAGCAAAAATACTCGTCACTACTGATCTCGGATGACAGAGCAGAGCTCGAAATAAGAAGCGCAGGGCAAGAATAATGGTCAATCCGATACTGACTCGTCAAGAACCTTAAGGTCAACAACCAATGCGTGATAAACATTACCACAATTACATGGAAACTCATTAGCTTCGAAATATCAGCGTAACGGCAGCATCTGTTACAGTCTTAGAGAAAGTCTTGACATTGATCTGCTTTTCCTTGTGGCTCACGTTTCAAGCATGTCATTTTATTTTGCATCATGCTTCTGAGTGCCTTTGCGGTTCATTTATTATTTGTATCTTACTGAATAAGAACGCTTCAGCATTGTCACACCCATAAAATTAAGGATACTATGAGCATATAAATTTGTGAACAATGAAAAATACTATTGCTCTTACTCCGCAGTTGAGACGCCGTCACGTCACAAAGCGCGCAGCAGTAGCGTACCCAGCCAATTCCAAACCATAAATAATGTAGCTTCAGGTGAGCAGTCACAACAAAATTGACGTACATGTTATTGTAGTATCCAAAAAGAGAAAGCCATTAAAGCAGTTGCGTAATATTTCTACAGAAACAAAACGAGAGGTCACACAGGTGTCGAAACCATATTGACACAGTGTAAGGAAAAGAGGAGAAAAGAATTGTGTTTGATACAGAAGAGCGTAGTTTCATTAAGAACCATACATAAGGGGCGATTCAAATATTTCCGTTTGATAGTGTTGCTGCAGCGCATAAGCAACGTGTGCGACCCCAGTGCGAGTGTATAAGCAACGACGTGTAAGCAAATGATTAGAGTGGCATTCGTCTCTTTCCGACGTGCATGCGGTAAATGCGGAAACGTGAACTATAGCGACGTGATTACCAAACGTGTCCAAACGGGACCAATGTGCTGTTCTTTTCTTAGCTGCAGAAGGATAACCAACGCGCCGTAGACATCCGTCGGGGAATGAAGAACGTATATGGGGCAGCTTGTCTGTCGAAAACCACCAAGAAGTTCAAGAGCCAGCCATTTGCTGGAAAGATGATGTTCACCCTGTTTTTTGATTACCGTGCCCGGTAATTATTGATTTCAAGGAACCTGGTGTTCCCATCACAAAAAAACGGAACTGCACTAAGATGGAGACATTACGGCGTGCAACTAAGGAGAAACGTTCGGGAAAACTGCGACAAAGGGTGTTGCTCCTTCATGATATCACACGTCCCCATATCGCAAACATCGTAACACAGAAATTAAGATAACTCAAGTGGGAAACACACGAGACCGCCGCAATAGTCCTGATGTGTTCCCATGCGATTATCATGCCTGTGATCCCTTAGAAAAGGCTTTGAAGGGTCGACGATTCCTGTCAGCTGAGAATGTTCAGCAGGCAGTTACGGACTTCTTCACGCAGCGGGACACAGTGTTTTACCAAATGCGTTGTCATCAATCTGGTGCACCAGTGCGATGATTGCCTCATTACGCATGGCAATTTCACCTGATTGGCATACCGATTCTTGACTGTACGGTCTTGGAACGGAAACTTTTTGATCGCACCTTTGAGAGATGGGCACTATAACATCCACGATATATATATTTTTTTATTACGAGTGGAATATGAACGTGTGGATAATATTCATTCAATTATGTAATTATTTTTTAAAAGGATGATAATTATGTAAAACAGAGACAATATTTGTCTCACATTCTTTGTTAATCTATGTCATTCTTTTCTTTTGTTCTGTACCCTTTTGTCGTCTTCTTCTGATCTACATCGCCGACGCAAGACGCGAATAGATTTGAGGTCTGTTAAATGAAAAACATTTAATGTAAAATTATTGTACTTTTAGGTTCATTTGCTGGTAAATACAAGTAGAGCCAAATGCGTTAAAACTATTTATGATTAATTATTGAAAATTCACTTCCTCTTTTAATTATAATTTTGTATTAATTGTTTTCTCATAGCCGCAAGAAGCGCAGCCATTGTTAGTTGTGATTATATAGCAACTTCGTCTGTACTTCTAGTTGAAAATAGCATGGGTTTGTGTTAAAGTAATTTGCAGAAAATTTAATAATTTTTTTTATTGGTGGCATCAATTTAAACGATTTATTCGGAAAAGGAAAATCTTAATTAAAAAAGAAATCCTCTATCTTTTATGGCCGCCATCTTAACTTTTATCACAGCGACAAATTTAAATTACTTGAAACTGCAAACTTTCAATATTCCGATGTGTAAGAAATAAATGTGCACCGGTGGTACTGAACTCTATTTATAAAAGAAAAAATTAATCGAATCAGACTGCATTTTCTAAGAACAGTGCTGATGGTATTTATTGTTGAACAAGATTTCATTGCAGATGTATGTGCCAAAATTAAACTACGCACGAATCACGGAGAAAAATATTTCTGGCAGCATACGTCAGTGTTGTGTGCGGGTGGTATTCTGTGGTTCCTTTTCATGATCAATTTGCTAAGAATAATTAAATCCATCGAAGACAAAAAAATTATAACAGCTCTGATGTACGATCTGTAATTTTAGTGATATGAACACAGCTTACAGTCAACATTATTACACTACGTCAGGTGAAATTCTTGTGCAATTTGAACAAAATAACTATCCGGGAGAAGTTGTAGTATGAATAATGCATTAACATGTGTATAATATTGACAGTGTCATTTATAAAATCAAATCAATGCAACTGTTAAAAAAAAACAGTGAATTCAAACCACAGAATACCATAGAGTATCGTATCATCCATATTCATTGTACTTGTCGCTGATGATACACAAAAACCGCCACAGCACGCCACTCTCTCACTTTAACAACACTCTCAGCCAGATTAATATTCATATTTTAGGTCACGATCTCGGCGTCTCTCAGAGCTAGCTACGCCACACTGAGAAGGGAGCCGAAAGGCACGCGTGCACACACGCCGACTGGCGTCAAGTCTGGAACAGGATAAGTAGTGAATTCTAATAAGAAAAGTATGCAGCTCCTCAAATACTTAACTTTATTCCATGTTGTGGTACATCGCTGTTGATAATACAAATAAGACTCTCTTCAGATACGGTTAATGGCGCCTTGCTAGGTCGTAGCCATGGACTTAGCTGAAGGCTATTCTAACAGTCTCTCGGCAAATGAGAGAAAAGCTTCGTCAGTGTAGTCGCTAGCAAAGTCGTCGTACAACTGGGGGCGAGTGCTATCCCGTATCTCGAGACCTGCCTTGTGGTGGCGCTCGGTCTGCGATCACACAGTGGCGACACGCGGGTCCGACATGTACTAAATGGACCGCGGCCGATTTAAGCTACCACCTAGCAAGTGTGGTGTCTGGCGGTGACACCACAAAAATTTTGTGCAGAATGTTCATGTAACTGCATGCGTAGCCTGTAGAGAACTTCTACTCACGAGGCCGTAGTGGAGACGGTGGAGAACACGGAGGAAGATGGATGGGGGCCCTAAACGCTGTGTCCAGCAACTTGGCTGTCCGAATGATTCTGAGAAGCAGCACTGAGCAGCTTGTACCTGCAGAGGGACTCAGGCCATGGCACTCCCGTCTTTCCACTTTGGGTCGGAGCAGGAGGGCTCCAATTCACAAAACAATTTTACCTGGGCCAGATGACAGACCATCACCAAGGTGACTGATTGGCGGAAAGTGGGTGCAGGAAGCCATTTACGACAGACTGCTGTAATATGAGCTTTTGTGCAAGAATGGTGGGACAGTCGTAAAATTCCAAGCTGGGACGATAAAGATGGAGCAGCTGGTGCACATGTCTAGTGGAGACAAGATTGTAACTCCCCCGATGACAGAAAGTCGCCAGGTTGTCTTAGCGAACGGCAAAAGCATATATTTCGTGGAAACGACAGTCTGGGACGCTTAACTGCCTTCTTTCAGAAATTGGAAATGGTCAGCTTGGAAAGATTAGATCCCATCTAGGTAGACGTTTCTTGCCGAAACATGGCCATGCTTACCACCGGAACGACGCCACCCTAGTCTAAAATTTTCTTTTTTTCAGGCAGATTTTGAATCGCTGGTTGCCTCCTCTCAGGATATGTAAAGCAGAGGCTTGCTCCCTCTACGTGGGAATCCTGGTGTTGTGTCTGGATTGGCTACCAGGCCAACAGAACAGTCATGTCATTTCTGGAAACCCAGAATCTACTCTGTAGGAATCAACGTGGATTCCGGAAACAGCGATCGTGTGAGATCCAACTCGCTTTATTTGTTCATGAGACCCAGAAAATATTAGATACAGGCTCCCAGGTAAATGCCATTTT
Source organism: Schistocerca serialis cubense (assembly GCF_023864345.2). NCBI lineage: Eukaryota > Metazoa > Arthropoda > Insecta > Orthoptera > Acrididae > Schistocerca > Schistocerca serialis. The sequence goes on from NC_064645.1 coordinate 405,465,516, forward strand.
CCTTGACTGCCAGAAGGCGTTCGATACAGTTCCTCACTGTCGCCTGATAAACAAAGTAAGAGCCTACGTAATATCAGACAGCTGTGTGGCTGGATAGAAGAGTTTTTAGCAAACAGAACACAGCACGTTGTTCTCAATGGAGAGACGTCTACAGACGTTAAAGTAACCTCTGGCGTACCACAGGGGAGTGTTATGGGACCATTGCTTTTCACAATATATATAAATGACCTAGTAGATAGTGTCGGAAGTTCCATGCAGCTTTTCGCGGATGATGCTGTAGTATACAGAGAAGTTGCAGCATTAGAAAATTGCAGCGAAATTGAGGAAGATCTGCAGCGGATAGGCACTTGGTGCAGGGAGTGGCAACTGACACTTAACATAGACAAATGTAATGTATTGCGACTACCTAGGAAGAAGGATCCGTTATTGTATGATTATATGATAGCGGAACAAACACTGGTAGCAGTTACTTTTGTAAAAGATCTGGGAGTATGCGTACGGAACGATTTGAAGTGGAACGATCATATAAAATTAATTGTTGGTAAGGTGGATGCCAGGTTGAAATTCATTGGGAGATTCCTTAGAAAATGTAGTCCATCAACAAAGGAGGTGGCTTACAAAACACTCGTTCGACATATACTTGAGTATTGCTCATCAGTGTCGGATTCGTACCAGGTCGGGTTGACAGAGGAAATAGAGAAGATCTAAAGAAGAGCGGCTCGTTTCGTTACAGGGTTATTTGGTAAGCGTGATAGCGTTACGGAGATGTTTAGCAAACTCAAGTGGCAGACTCTGAAAGAGAGGCACTGTGCATCGCGGTGTAGCCTGCTGTCCAGGTTTCGAGAGGGTGCGTTTCTGGATGAGGTATCGAATATATTGCTTCCCCCTACTTTTACCTCCCGATGAGATCACGAATATAAAATTAGAGAGATTCGAGCGCGCATGGAGGCTTTCCGGCAGTCGTTCTTCCCGCGAACCATACGCGAGTGGAACAGGAAAGGGAGGTAATGACAGTGGCACGTAAAGTGCCCTCCGCCACACACCGTTGGGTGGCTTGCGGAGTATAAATGTAGATGTAGATGTAAAACGGGGAAGTCAGTAAGGAGAGGAGAGTTCGATTGGTTTGTACATTGTGGAGGGTGTTTCGTTTTTGCTAATTCGGCTCCACCACCGAGGCTTGGTGGAAAGCGGTGGTGATTTGTCTGGTCCTCCGCTGGTGGGGAATTCAGGCATTTCCCTAGTGGGTGAGACTTGCAGTCTGCAGCTTGTAGTGGACTAAGAGTCAGTGGCACTTCCCAACTGTACTGTCAGTGGAACTGTGTATCATCCCGGACACATCACGTGTCACGAGGGTGAACTTATTTGTCCCGAGTCGGCTGTCTGACGTCTGACAATTCCTGGACGCTCTGTTGTGCCTGTGAGTCACATTGATTTGGCCAGACCAGTGAATGGGTGCATCTCACACTGACATCCGCTGGGATTTCAGGGGTCTGATAGAAAAGTTTCGCATGTTCTAATAATCAAAATGTCAGTCCGCATAATCTGCAAATTTTCGTGGACGTGACAGAACATTAAAGCTGTTACAGCGTACCATTTCCTGCTGCAGCCAGAATCTAGGTGGAAGGGTAAAGTACTGCTGCACGGGTTGTCAAACGATATTCATAGTTGTTTCCATTTGAATAAAATTGGGCTTCACAGTGGATTCATGTAAACGAAGTCGGATTGCGCTGTAACAGGGATTACTTCAGGAGAGAATTTGTATAGTTTCCACGCCAATGAATGCTTTGTCAACCAAGAGCCATCCCTTTTCTGATTTATGTCACCTTTTTTGTAAGAGTTATCGGCTCATTGTGAGCATAAAAGGATTAATACGAACTTGTCCTTATTTTTGCGAACTCAAATACACAACTGTTCTCATTCATTATTCCTCAACTAATCACTGTTTTTATTTTATTGTGGTGATACATGGATACACCAGCACTTCAAAGTTCAATCATATTAAATTAGTTGATTTCATTATTATTTTCAATTCTGAAAGTGACCGCAGACATATGTAACAAAAGTGCCCTGAGTAAATTCACTAATTTCATATGCAAAAATTAAAGGTTATTGAGTAGATAATACTTTTATTTATGTAAAAATAATAACATTTAGCATCATGTGGACATATATTTATGATTAAAGAAAGCGATGGGTTGCACCTTATACAGGGTATTACAAAAAGGTACGGCCAAACTTTCCGGAAACATTCCTCACACACACATAAAGAAAAGATGTTATATGGACATGTGTCCGGAAACGCTTAATTTCCAAGTTAGAGCGCATTTTAGTTACGGATGAGGTATCATTCCAACGTGATGAAATTGTAAATTGTCACAATCAACGTGTGTGGGCTGACGAGAATCCGCACGCAATTGTGCAATCACGTCATCAACACAGATTTTCTGTGAACGTTTGTGAAGGCAATGTTGGTGATGTCTTGATTGGGCCCCATGTTCTTCCACCTACGCTCAATGGAGCACGTTATCATGATTTCATACGGGATACTCTACCTGTGCTGCTAGAACATGTGCCTTTACATGTACGACACAACATGTGGTTCATGCACGATGGAGCTCCTGCGCATTTCAGTCGAAGTGTTCGTACGCTTCTCAACAACAGATTCGGTGACCGATGGATTAGTAGAGGCGGACCAATTCCATGGCCTCCATGCTCTCCTGACCTCAACCCTCTTGACTTTCATTTATGGGGGCATTTGAAAGCTCTTGTCTACGCAACCCCCGTACCAAATGTAGAGACTCGTCGTGCTCGCATTGTGGACGGCTGTGATGCAATACGCCATTCTCCAGGGCTGCATCAGCGCATCAGGGATTCCATGCGACGGAGAGTGGATGCACGTATCCTCGCTAACGGAAGACATTTTGAACATTTCCTGTCATGCTGGTACGTTCTGTTGCTGTGTGTTTCCATTCCGTGATTAATGTGATTTGAAGAGAAGTAATAAAATGAGCTCTAACATGGAAAGTAAGCGTTTCCGGACACATGTCCACATAACATATATTCTTTCTTTGTGTGTGAGGAATGTTTCCTGAAAGTTTGGTCGTACCTTTTTGTAACACCCTGTATAACTACATTTAATACTAGCAATAACGTGTGTACTACAGAAATCAGTAGTCTATCAGAGCCGTAAAAGCGCCGGCTATGGCCTATTGTTAGGATAATCATGACAATGATTTCGCAAAACTCTGTGCACGCGTGAACACGTCATAACATGCTAAATGCGCTATTCACAAAATACCACTATGCAGTTGCATAACCATACTGGACAAAAAAGGCAGTCATCCACAGAAGACATGTGGTAACATCCCGTGACACCGCCTCTGACGTTGCTAATGGCCCCATTTCCGCGTGGAAAAGAGTCAACAAGTTTCCTCAGCAACGCATTGAAGATCGGGTGTCGTACAGCTTCTAAATTGTGGGGATGTTGTTTGCTACGTTTCACTCGCTGTTCCAAATGGTACCACACTTTTTCTGTGGGAAGATCGGGTAATTCAGTGGACCAGTCGAGGTTCAAAAGGATGCCTGAGTGTTTCTCGAACCAGGGATATACTGAGTAATTGTAATTAAAGTGCAGCTACTCAAGGAGTAATTATAGTATGGAACCAAAACTTGGCAGATATGCTAATGTTTTAATGCAGGACTGATTTACTCTGGAAAAAAATCTGGCGCTGCACACGGTTTGTATGACTGTCTAACATTCACGCTGTCATTTGCCGAGCACTTTAGTGAATCTGTGTTATGTGAACAGCAGCAATTAGAGTGCTGCATTGAGAGAGTATCGCCGACTGTAAGATCTGTGCAGAGGCCCGATGTCATTAAATGGTTTAAAGAAGATGACAATGAAATTCTAAAACACGGTTGAGCTTCGTGCGACATCTGGAAGGGGTAGGAGCCCTATACCGGTGGAAATTAGCGACAAGGATGCTGTTACTGTAACAGACCATGCAGGACGTGCCCCAGCGGCGCTAAACCTCGTGTAGGGTCACAAGAATTGTCTTTCCCATGGTCAACAGCACCGAAAGTTTTGCGGTCTGTATTACACTGGTACGCATACAGAATCCAGACGATGCAGCAGCTTAAACCTTATGATCCGCAGTAACGCTCTGAATTTTCGGTTTCTGGCACCGATCGAAGTTGATGACGTTGACTAGGCAATATCCTATGAGCGCCAAGGCACATTTTACACTGTGGTGTGCAGTAAGTACACAGAACTGTCGAATATCGAATACTGCTAAACAGCGTGTTGCGCACGAAGGGCCATTGCACTCGCCCTTACGTGACTGCAGTGTGGATTCACGACTACCTTTACTGTCGGTCCGTTTTCCTTTGAAGAGAATACACCCAGAGGGCCTGTCAGGTGTACCGTGACGTCTTCACGTTATCGAGACCTGCTTGTAAAGTGCGTGATTCCCTCTTTGGAAGAGTGCAAATGTGTGGAAACCCCTGTTTACATGCAAGATGGAACATCGCGTCGCTCGCCCAATGAAGGATCCGCTTAAGGCAGTCTTCAAAAATGGTTCAAATTGCTCTGAGCACTATGCGACTTAACTTCTGAGGTCATCAGTCGCCTAGAACTTAGAACTAATTAAACCTAACTAACCTAAGGACATCACACACATCCATGCCCGAGGCAGGATTCGAACCTGCGACCGTAGCGGTCGCTCAGATCCAGACCGTAGCGCCTAGAACCGCACGGCCACTCCGGCCGGCAAGGCAGTCTTCCATGGACTTGTAATCTCCGTAGGATTTCCAGATACATGACCTGCAAGATCACCTGATGTCAATGCATGTGACTTTTGCTTCTGGGCATACCAAAAAGAACACGTTTCCAGGGACACGTTAGGTCTCTGCCTGATCTGAAGATTACTATTCAGATTCCACCAGAACTGTTGATCATCTCGTTTTAAGGATGCACCTCTTCAATGCCCATACTGAATAAACTGTGTAAGGGGTAGTTAATAATAAAATTAACATTATGCCTTTCTCACTTGTTTGACTTTTCCTGCCCACGTCCCATTCCTAATCCCTTATATATGAAAACATTTCTACGCGTATTTCTAGATTCACAGCACCAGATTTGCTTCCGGTGGCCACTGTTTGAACTATTTTTTTTAGCTTACATCGATTTCGCTTTAATGCTTTAGCATTTCTGCCAAGTTTGGCTGCCATACGATAATTACTGCATTAATCTGATCTCTGTGAGAAGCTGCACTTCAGTTATAACCATCTGGTACGTATGATGACTTGTGAACAAGACTGTTGTCATCTTGGAAGGCTGGAGTGTCTACAACGTACTCGTCATCAAGATGTAGAGGATATGGTTCCGATGTTAAATGAACATCTTGGTTCATATTCGCACTAACCTGAATGAGTGGGTCTAAACCGTGGTAGGAAAAACAACGCCAAAACATCATATCATCATATCTCATTCTGGAAACAAGCCCCAGGCTGTGGCTAAGCCATGTCGCCGCAATATCCTTTCTTTCAGGAGTGCTAGTTCTGCAGGTTCGCAGGAGAGCTTCTGTAAAGTTTGGAAGGTAGGAGACGAGGTACTGGCAGAAGTAAAGCTGTGAGTCGTGCTTGGGTAGCTCAGTTGGTAGAGCACTTGCCCGCAAAAGGCAAAGGTCCCAAGTTCGAGTCTCGGTCCGGCACACAAAAATGGTTCAAATGGATCTGAGCACTATGGGACTTAAATGATGATTAACTGAGAACCTCAGCTGGCAACAGGTGTTGTTGATATACCTCGATGTGGACAGCTGAAAATATGCCCCGACCGGGACCCGAACCCGGGATCTCCTGCTTACAAGGCAGACGCTCTATCCACTGAGCCACCGAGGACACAGATGAATAGCGCGACTGCACTGACTGATCCCTTGCACGCTTCCCGTGAGACTCACATTCCCAGCTGTCCACAATTCTACTTATGTATTGTACCTTATAGACAATTGCCCACACACTCATTACTCGCACACGCTTTGGCGATTCCCGTAAGAGATTGTGCAACCTGTGCGCATTCGCACAGACGAAGGTCAATGGCTGGGTAGCCTTTTAACTACACTCCTGGAAATTGAAATAAGAACACCGTGAATTCATTGTCCCAGGAAGGGGAAACTTTATTGACACATTCCTGGGGTCAGATACATCACATGATCACACTGACAGAACCACAGGCACATAGACACAGGCAACAGAGCATGCACAATGTCGGCACTAGTACAGTGTATATCCACCTTTCGCAGCAATGCAGGCTGCTATTCTCCCATGGAGACGATCGTAGAGATGCTGGATGTAGTCCTGTGGAACGGCTTGCCATGCCATTTCCACCTGGCGCCTCAGTTGGACCAGCGTTCGTGCTGGACGTGCAGACCGCGTGAGACGACGCTTCATCCAGTCCCAAACATGCTCAATGGGGGACAGATCCGGAGATCTTGCTGGCCAGGGTAGTTGACTGACATCTTCTAGAGCACGTTGGGTGGCACGGGATACATGCGGACGTTCATTGTCCTGTTGGAACAGCAAGTTCCCTTGCCGGTCTAGGAATGGTAGAACGATGGGTTCGATGACGGTTTGGATGTACCGTGCACTATTCAGTGTCCCCTCGACGATCACCAGTGGTGTACGGCCAGTGTAGGAGATCGCTCCCCACACCATGATGCCGGGTGTTGGCCCTGTGTGCCTCGGTCGTATGCAGTCCTGATTGTGGCGCTCACCTGCATGGCGCCGAACACGCATACGACCATCATTGGCACCAAGGCAGAAGCGACTCTCATCGCTGAAGACGACACGTCTCCATTCGTCCCTCCATTCACGCCTGTCGCGACACCACTGGAGGCGGGCTGCACGATGTTGGGGCGTGAGCGGAAGACGGCCTAACGGTGTGCGGGACCGTAGCCCAGCTTCATGGAGACGGTTGCGAATGGTCCTCGCCGATACCCCAGGAGCAACAGTGTCCCTAATTTGCTGGGAAGTGGCGGTGCGGTCCCCTACGGCACTGCGTAGGATCCTACGGTCTTGGCGTGCATCCGTGCGTCACTGCGGTCCGGTCCCAGGTCGACGGGCACGTGCACCTTCCGCCGACCACTGCCGACAACATCGATGTACTGTGGAGACCTCACGCCCCACGTGTTGAGCAATTCGGCGGTACGTCCACCCGGCCTCCCGCATGCCCACTATACGCCCCCGCTCAAAGTCCGTCAACTGCACATACGGTTCACGTCCACGCTGTCGCGGCATGCTACCAGTGTTAAAGACTGCGATGGAGCTCCGTATGCCACGGCAAACTGTCTGACACTGACGGCGGCGGTGCACAAATGCTGCGCAGCTAGCGCCATTCGACGGCCAACACCGCGGTTCCTGGTGTGTCCGCTGTGCCGTGCGTGTGATCATTGCTTGTACAGCCCTCTCGCATGTCCGGAGCAAGTATGGTGGGTCTGACACACCGGTGTCAATGTGTTCTTTTTTCCATTTCCAGGAGTGTATATAAAAGCTGCACGGTCATCAACAGTAACTGTTCTTTCGAGAACAAGTTACTGTCTTCGTAACTATGGAACTTAACTGCTGAGGTCATCAGTCCCCTAGAACTTAGAACTACTTAAACCTAACTAACCTAAGAACATCACACTCATGCCCCGACCGGACCTGCGACCGTAGCGGCCGCGTAGTTCCAGACTGAAGCGCCTAGAACCGCTCTGCCACACGGGCCTGCCCCCGGCACACAGTTTTAATCTGCCAGGAAGTTTCATATTAGCGCACACTCCACTGCAGAGTGAAAATCACATTCTGGAATCATATGACCACCTGCACGCTTCACACAATGCGGATTAAGTGCGTCACGGGGCTGCATATGCACTTGACACCTAGCATCATTTCAAAAGAGGCGAAATCGCGACTCGTCGGACCGCACTACGCTTTCCATAATTAGCTGCTGCCCAGTTTCCTGACAATCGTCTCTAGTCCGTGTTCATCAGGATCTTTTTACTAACACTGTTCTCATGCTGGACCTGGTAAGGACAGTTAGCTGGAGTGCACATGGCTGGGAAATTGTTGGTCTTGGGGGACTCCTGTTGCCTTGTACGGCGCCTCGATAAGCCGAGCGGTTAAATCGGTCGGAGGCAAGCCTTGTTGGCTGGATTAAGAACTGACAGCGGCGAGATGCGGGAAGAGCAGTGGACACGGCGTGTAACCTGGTCGGCCTACTCTGCTACGCGCAACCTGGTCGGCAACTTCCCGGCCTACTCTGCAAGCTTAAGTTTTATGGCACCTCGAAAGCTGTCTTTACGGACTGCAGGCAACAACACACCTGCTTGAAATCCTGAAAGTCACGGGTGCTTCACACCTGAGCGAAGTTAAGTGAAGTTTTTATTGGTACTTGGTACTGTAAGGCCACGTCTGTGTTAATGTGGAATTGGACCTCTTATATTAACGCACCTCCGAATGACTGTGTGCGTGGTCATTGGTCAGTGTAACTGATGGTAATTTGTTGTTCCAGACCATATTCCGTGCAAGTTTACGAGCATTCTCTGTTATAAACTGAGTTCATGAAAATGAAGTTGTAACATTCTGTGTCGAGGGCAAGGCACCCTTTGCAGATGAGTATGCCCTAGTAATTGGATTTGCAGGAGCTCGTATTTCACCTTGTTAATTTTCAAGTAACTTTAAGGAGTGTTAAGCTTGTAATTTGTATGTGTTGTCACGTCCGGAGTAAGTGCTAGACATTCTCGTCTGTAGCCTTATTTGGGCAGATTAATATTCCCTTCTGATGTGTGTTGGCAGGGTAGTTTTGGCTGCAGATGACGTACCATCATTTCGTGGGCCATGTTTTCTTTCTGCTGCGACGGCACTTCCGTCGACGCAAGATTTCTGGGTTGGCCTGCAATCTGTTGCCTCTACCTCCCGCCTCGTGTTGGACCAAGTTAAGTAAATTCGATCGTTTGATACGTGCCACGGCGGAGCGTCGCCAGTTAATCCGGAACTATTGATCTATTCAATACTGTGAACTGAGCAAACACATAAGCTTTGAAGCGTGATCTGCAAGCCAGAAGTTCCTTGTCACTATCCTGCTCGTTTAATCCTTGCTCTTTTATTGCTAGTTCCGGAGCGTGTCAAGTTCTAAACTGCTGAGTTTTTCTTTTATTATCGACATTCATTAGCTAACTCCACTCATTGTAAAACTTGCCTGCTTGTTGCCTGTGACAGCCACCTCCTGCATTTGCCAGCTTAGGTTGTATTTTGCGGGTTTGTATGTTTATTTAAGGGTCATTGCCAAAGTTTCTGCTGGTACAGTAGAGCGTCGATTATCCGAACGTCGGTCAACCGAACGACCGCTTAACCGAACTGTGTACTCGCTCGCACCTGTTACTCTCCCACCCTACCGTCCGTCATCCCCCTCGCTCCCAAACCAAATTTCCCACAGTAGTCGCCGTACTGGGCCACCGCTGGCGGAACAATTGTTGCGTAAGTTATTGTTAGAAAGAGAAGAGGATGGAGAAGAAAGTCTCTTAAGAAATCATAAGAATATTGACTTGAAAGACGCGTCCTACATGATCAGCGCAGCATGGTATAGTGAAGGGAAGAGAATTTGAAGAAAGCCTGGAATAAAATTTTGGACACAGAGGAAAATTCACAAGGTATGATTGAAAGTGAGGAACAGAATGATATGTCCGAAATTCTCGGTATGCTAAAAGAAATAAATTGCCACGAATGTGATGAAGAAGACGTTCATGAATGGATGAATATCGATGATGCAGATCCAGGACACCAAATCATGCAGGACAGCGAGATTGTAAACGTCGTCACTGATAAAGATGACGCCGCCAGCATCTCATCAGTCAGTGCTCCATAAAGTGAAGATGAAAGTATACCAACAGCTTCTGAGGCGTTCACTTGTTTAGATACTGCCTTGCGATGGTTTGAAGCCCAAGATGAAAGTGATCAGTTTCAGATATCTGTAATGAAAAAAGTACGTGACTTGGCTGCTCGTAAGCGTGTAGGCTTGCTTAGACAGACCAAAATAAAGGATTTTTTTTAAACGTTAATTTTGTATACTGTGTGTATTGTTCACGCAAAATAAGTATGTAATATGTGTATATTTTTGTTTAATAAACTGTGCCACATACTATATATTCCTACTGAAGTTGCCTTTGTATGTTAGTTTGTAAAACTAAAAGAGATGCCTGTTTTTATGAATAAATTTACTGTACGGTACTTATTTTTGGCAAATAAACATGTACAGTTCGATTATGCGAACAAACCAGTTTTCCGAACACCCATGTCCCCCAATTACTTCGGATAATCGACGCTCTACTGTATATGCCAGTTGGGAGTCACATTTAAATCGCATGTCTTCTCAGATTATCTTGTGTTCTGGGGGATTGTATATTTATTTAAGGGGAATTGTCAATATTCCTGTTGGTGTATACCAGCTGGGAGTCACATTTTAAATTGTATGCCTTCCCAGCTTTCCTTGTATTTTGGGGGATTGTGTACTTTATTGCTTACAAGATTTTATTAATGTGTATAAATTGTTAAGGGCTTTAGCACAGCCACAATCAGCCGCTTGGCTTGTTATCCTTCCGGGTATTTTAGGTGGGCTTTGTCTATTTGTTTAAGGTGTTATCCGTGCTTGGAAATTGTTAGTACCTTTACTGGCAGTCATTTGTCATTCATTTTACTGGTAAAACTCAGTTTTTTGAACCAGATTGCGGCCGTACCTAATTGGTGTGTCTCCCTACTTGTATTTGAGGACTGTGTATTCCTGGTTCCAAGACCTATTCTTAATGGTATAAACTGTTTATTAATAACGAACTGATCCTGTGCAAGTTATTTAAATTATTGTGACCGTTGTTATTCTCTTGACAACGTTTTTAATTGTAATCGTAATAATTATTGTTAAACAACTAAGTGTGTTCCATGAAACATGAAATGACGAAATATGTAAGTCCACCTACCACATGTTTTTCCTTAAGATTATCCCAACCCTTATTGTGAGGTTTCAGTTCTGCTCTACAGTTCTAACAGCAGTTTGATGCAGGTCTATTCGATACTCTATGCTGTGCAGGCTTCTTAATCTCGAAATAACTACTGCAACCTACATCCTTCTTGATCTGTTTACTGCATTCATCTCTTCGTTTCCCTCTACGAGTTTTAGCCCTCCCCCCCTTTAACACAAACACACATTACCCTCAAGTACTAAACTGTTGATCTCTTGACGTCTCGGAATGTGTTTTCCCAACCAGCCACTTCTTTGTGTCATGATATGCCACAAATTTCTTGTCTCCCCAATTCTGTTTGGTATCTCCATAATAAATAAGCTACCTACCCATATTCTTCTGTAGCATTACATTTCAAAAGCCACTATTCTCTTCTTGTCCAAACTGTTGATTGTCCATGTTTCACTTCCATGAATAGCTACATTCGAGACAAATACTTTCGAAAATATTCTTCCTGACACTTAAATCTATATTTGATATTTACAAATTTCTCTTCTTCAGAAAACCTATACTTACTATTGTCAGTCTACATTTTATATCCTCTCTACTTCGACCATCATCAGTTGTTTTGCTGCCCAAATAGCAAATCTCATCTACTGCTCTGAGTGTCTCGCTTCCTAATCCAATTCCCTCAGCATCACCTGATGTAATTCGACTACTTTCCATTATTCCTGCTTTGCTTTTGTTAATGTTTATCTCACATCTGCCTTAAAAGACATTGTCGATTCCGTTCAACTGTTCTTCCAAGTCCTTTGCTCTCTCTGACAGAATTTCAATGTCATCGGCAAACCTCAAAACTTTTATTTCTTCTCCCCGAACTTTCATTCCTCCCTGCAAATTTTTCTTTGGTAATTTTACTCTTTGCTGAATTTACAGATTGATTAATATCGGGATTAGGCTACAACCCTGTCTCAGACAGTGCTTCCCTTTCATCCCCAAAGTAATACGTGTACAAATAACATTGATGCATGAATGGAACAATAAACTCATCTAATTTGCTTGTTGCGCTGTACAAACGTTCTTTAAGTGGCCCCCTGGCCACATGGTACACGTCCAAGCAGTAGTCTAGTTCGTCCATACCTTATGTACACTACTGCCCATTAAAATTGCTACACCACGAAGATGACGTGCTACAGACGCGAAATTTAACCGACTTGTAGAAGATGCTGTGATATGAAAATGATTAGCTTTTCAGAGCATTCACACAAGGTTGGCGCCGGTGACGATACCTAGAATGTGCAGACATGAGGAATGTTTACGACCGATTTCTCATACACAAACAGCAGTTGACCGGCGTTGCCTGGTGAAACGTTGTTGTGATGCCTCGTGTAAAGAGGAGAAATGCGTACCATCACGTTTCCGACTTTGGTAAAGGTCGTCTTATAGCCTATCGCGATTGTGGATTATCGTATCACGACATTGGTGCTCGCGTTGGTCGAGATCCAATGAGTGTTAGCAGAATATGGAATCGGTGGGTTGAGGAGGGTAATACGGAACACCGTGCTGGATCCAAAAGGCCTCGTATCACTAGCAGTCGAGGTGACAGGCATCTTATCCGCATGGCAAAACGTCATTTTTGCTGATGAATCCAGGTTCTGCTTACAGCATCACGATGGTCGCATCCGTGTTTGGCGACATCGCGGTGAACGCACGTTGGAAGATTGTATTCGTCTTCTGGCGTATCACCCGGCGTGATGGTATGGGGTGCCATTGGTTACACGTCTCGGTCACCTCTTGTTCGCATTGACGGCACTTTGAACAGTGGACATTACATTTCAGATGTGTTAAGACCCGTGGCTCTAACCTTCATTCGATCCCTGGGAAACCCTCCATTTCAGCAGGATAATGCACGACCGCATGTTGCAAGTCTTGTACGGGCCTTTCTGGATATAGAAAATGTTCGACTGATGCCCTGGCTAGCACATTCTCCAGATCTCTCACCAACTGAAAACGTCTGGTTAATGGTGGCCGAGCAACTGGCTCGTTACAATACGCCAGTCGCTACTCTTGATGAACTGTGGTATTGTGTTGAAGCTGCATGGTTAGCTGTCCCTGTACACGCCATCCAAACTCTTGTTTGACTCAATGCCCAGTCGTATCAAGGCCGTTATTACGGCCAGAGGTGGTTGATCCTGATTTCTCAGGATCTATGCACCCAAATTGCGTGAAAATGTAATCACATGTCAGTTCTAGTATAATATATTTGTCCAATGAATACCCGTTTATCATCTGCATTTCTTCTTTGTGTAGCAATTTTAATGGCCAGTAGTGTAACAACATCCTGACAGTGATCCTCACAGCAAAAGTGGTGCGTTCTCTTAGCTGTTCCAGTATTCATAGTAGTGGATGTACGTAAACTCGGTTCTTAATGTGTCCCCAATGGAAAATGTCACAAAGCATTAGATCATGCAACCGGCGGGGAGTGGGTTGGGGGTGGGGAGATGGGGCAGGGGAATAGAGCCACATCATCTTCACCACAATTCCGCCCCCCCCCCCCCCCTCCATCCAGCGGTGCAGAAGTTCCTTGTTTAGGTACCGACGATCGTCTATGCTGCAATGACGGAGTGCTCCGTCTTACTGGAAGATGGACTGCTTGGAATCAGCAGGCCGCTATGGAAACTATCAAAACTGCAATATATCAAGGTAAGAGGTACCCGTCAAAGTCTTTTCATAGTACGAAAACACCATCATCAGTGGGGATTTTAAATCCAAAACATGTAGAAAATAGCATGATTATACGAACACAGTAAAACATTATTACATTTTTATTATTCGTCTTTTGAAATATAGTTTTCTATGGATATTTTCATACTACCTTATTTATTGTATGTTAAAGCATGTTTTAAGCAATTATTGGCGCTGTTTGCGACATGTTTTCTGTACTCTTTTCTTCTGTTGCCGTTTTTTACTTAGCGAACATGTTGCAGGTGACATGATGTTCGCTAAGTAAGTTTAGATTTAAAATGCCCACTGATGATGGTGATATTTGTCGCCGAAACTAGTTTGGGATAATAAAGAAATAAACGAATAACAAGGTGTTTTGCATCAAGGCACACTGAATTTCTGATGTTACTGTTTACCCTCGCCCTGCACACAATTGCATCTGACGCACTTGGTCGATGGTATTTTTCTTAAATTGTCGTTATCAACGCACAGCGCTCTGTTGAAATGGCGGATCTTTTCCATGATTCCTTCTGAATGTACGCTGCACTGTCGTAACAGAAAAACATCTCGCACATTCCAACACACAAAAACTCTTTTCTTGCTTTGTCGCCATTTATCAAAGCACCACACTCTTAACGTCAATTGGTGGGCACAACGCAAAGTCGGTGCATTTACGGTTCTATTCATGCATCATTCATATTTGTAAATGTAATACTTCGTAAAATATAGAGCTCTGAAAAGGAATGAATCATTTATAGTAGACCTGTATAAGTCATCAGTGGGTGGTCAGATGCCTGCCTGGTAATAGTTCTAAACCAGGGCCCCGCAGGCGCGTCGAACATCCGAGCAGACTGCACACAGCTGTGGTGTGCGAGAGAGAATGCGAGTGGCCACATAACTTGACGGAAGTTGTCGAAGATGACCGATAAAGCCTCGCCTAATGACACAGCCGCGTGAGCACTGTCCACGGGCGTGCAGCCGCTCACTTGCACACAGGATGAGAATTTGCAGTGTGCGCATGCGCGACGCCCGTCCTATTTAACCACAGTGGTGTCTCACTGAAGTACCTTATGTGTTAGGTGTTGATCAGCGTAACAGTTTATTAGTAGAAGAAGTGTAAGGTGCATGTTATCTCTGAGTCTGCTGCCACTATTTCTTTCCACAACTTCATATATATAATGTTATCTGAATTTTCCGTCGATGCTTGATAGAATATGATAATGCTAAATATTATAAATATTAGAGGAAGAGAAGTTGTTTGGACATTTAACAGCTAGCTTTAATAAGAGACGCAACAAGAACATGTTTCGAAAGACGTCGGCTTTTCCCGCACCGACCTGTTTTGTAAGTGTTTGAGAACACCGCTCGCCAACCGGCTATTTTTCCAAAGCATCGTAGGCAGCTAACAAGGAATAAGAGACGCAACAAGAACATGTTTCGAAAGACGTCGGCTTTTCCCGCACCGACCTGTTTTGTAAGTGTTTGAGAACACCGCTCGCCAACCGGCTATTTTTCCAAAGCATCGTAGGCAGCTAACAAGGAAGTATAGTAAGGGAAGATGGGGCTACAGACTTAACGCTGTACGCTACTTTAAAGCCGGCATCACCACGACAGATGCCCCAAAACATTGTCTGACTGCTGCTTACGATTGCTATTTTTCATAATTGCTGTCGTGTGCGCACGACACGCAACAGTTGTTTTAAATAGAAAATGTTATAGTGCTTTCGTGAAGAACACAGTGTCAGATAGGAATTTTCAGTCGTTTTTCTGGTCTCAAAAGCATATTTGATCCACTAATACGACGCATTTCGCCCCGTTAATGTAACTTTCCTTTCGCTGAAGGTTTCAAATAACTAAGAGAAGAAGTATGTGATGTGAAAATCCTGCTTTTGTAATGCAGTAAGTTTCTTATTATTCTTAATACGTACTGA
Source organism: Schistocerca serialis cubense (assembly GCF_023864345.2). NCBI lineage: Eukaryota > Metazoa > Arthropoda > Insecta > Orthoptera > Acrididae > Schistocerca > Schistocerca serialis. The sequence goes on from NC_064645.1 coordinate 405,481,159, forward strand.
CCAAAATGACGCTCAGATTATGTCCTATTTCCGAAGCTGCTGAGAACATACACTACTGGCCATTAAAATTCCTACACCACGAAGATGACGTGTTACAGACGCGAAATTTAACCGACAGAAAGAAGATGCTGTGATATGCAAATGATTAGCTTTTCAGAGCATTCACACCGGTGGCGACACCTACAGCTTGCTGACATGAGGGAAGTTTCCAACCGATTTCTCATACACAAACAGCAGTTGACCAGCGTTTCCTGATTCAAAAATGATTCAAATGGCTCTGAGCATTATGGGACTTTGCTTCTGAGGTCATGAGTCCCCTAGAACTTAGGACTACTTAAACGTAACTAACCTACGGACATCACACACATCCATGCCCGACACAGGATTCGAACCTGCGACCTTAGCGGTCGCGCAGCTCCAGACTGTAGCGCCTAGAACCGCTCGGCCACTCCAGCCGCCGTTTCCTGGTGATTCGTTGTTGTGATGCCTCATGTAAGGAGCAGAAATGCGTACCATCACGTTTCCGTCTTTGATAAAGGTCGGATTGTAGCCTATTGCGATTGCGGTTTCTCGTAACGCGACATTGCTGCTCGCGTCAGTCGAGATCCAATGACTGTTAGCAGAATATGGAATCGGTGGGTTCAGGAGGGTAATACGAAACGCCGTGCTGGATCCCAACAGCGTCGTATCACTAGCAGTCGACATGACAGGCATCCTATCCACATGGCTGTAACGGATCGTGAAGCCACGTCTCGATACGTGAGTCAACAGATGGGGACGTTTCCAAGACAACAACCATCTGCACGAACAGTTCGACGACGTTTGCAGCAGCATGGACTATTAGCTCGGAGACCATGGCTGCGGTTACCCTTGACATTGCGTCACGGACAGGAGCGCCTGCGATGGTGTACTCAACGACGAACCTTGGTGCACGAATGGCAAAACGTCATTTTTTCGGATGAATCCAGGTTCTGTTTACAGCATCATGATGGTCGCATCTGTGTTGGCGACATCGACGTGAACACACATTGGCGTCGTGTATTCGTCATCGCCGTACTGGCGTATAACCTGGCGTGATGTTATGGGGTGCCATTGGTTACACGTCTCGGTCACCTCTTGTTCGCATTGACGGCACTTTGAAGAGTGTACGTTACATTTCAGATGTGTTACGACCCGTGGCTCTACCCTTCATTCGATCCCTGCGAAACCCTATATTTCAGCAGGATAATGCACGACCGCGTGTTGCAGATCCTGTACGGGCCTTTATGGATACAGAAAATGTACGACTGCTGCCATGGCCAGCACATTCTCCAGATCCCTCACCAACTGAAAACGTCTGGTCAATGGTGGCCGAGCAACTAGCTCGTCACAATACGCCAGTCACTTCTCTTGATGAACTGTGGTATCGTGTTGAAGCTGCATGGGCAGCTGTACATGTACACGCCATCCAAGCTCTGTTTAACTCAATGCCCAGGCGTATCATGGGCGTTATTACGGCCATAGGTGGTTGTTCTGGGTACTGATTTCTCAGGATCTATGCACCCAAATTGCGGGAAAATGTAATCACATGTCAGTTCTAGTGTAATATATTTGTCCAATGAATACCCGTTTATCATCTGCATTTCTTCTTGGTGTAGCAATTTTAATGGTCAGTAGTGTATATTCCTATGTTTCGTCGGTTTCTAATTTTACCTTCTCACAGCGTTCGCCCATAGAGCTCTTCGAGTTTATAGTAAATTTGAGCCAAAATGAAAGAAGTAAAACGATCACAGATAAAGTAAACAGTACAACCAACATTAAAGCATATAACATATCGCTTCAGAGAGAACACTTACCGATTAAATGTGATTCCTTTCCACTTCAGACTATAATCAGAACGATTAGTGCACAGGTAAATGACGCAAGCTGGTAGTTTTGAGCTAAACACTTTCAGCAGAAGCTAAAGTTCGCGACATCTGACATGGGGGCGCCGGCTTCAAGTTCGTGACGTGATGTCAACTCCCCTTATTATACTTATACTGTTGCTATCTCTTGCTGACAGCCACTGTTACCTCTGTGCTGTCTAGTGTGTCTTGTCTCGCCGACCTCATGGACTTTGGGCTGTGGGAGCCAGACAGAGTGCTCAGTGCAAAAATTTCAGTTTGAGACAACGTGGTGACAACAGAAAGTCACTCTGGTGCTGGTTTTCTTATTGTACAGAGTAAGATACTACTAGTAACGTTGTACCTCATATATTTTGGGGAGTTGCTGTATGTTCTTGGCTTAATTTGTGCACTTCATGCTTGTATCACTTTTGTTTCTTGTAGATCGTGTTCCTTTCGAGTTACGTTTATACAGAATGAGTTTGTTCAAATGGTAATTAAAATCAGCATTCCTTTTTGAGCATTTCGGAATCATGTACCCAAGTATATCAACATCTACATGGACGCCTTCCTGAGACACAATCTCCACTCATTCCAAATTAATAATATAAGTGTAGACCAGATGTGGCTTAAATTCAAAGAAATAGCATCGGTAGCAACTGAGAGGTTTATACTAAATAAACTAACAAACGACGGAGCTGATCCTCCTTGGTACACAAAACGGGTTAGAACACTGTTGCAGAAACAACGGAACAAACATGCCAAATTTAAACAGACGCAAAATCACCAAGATTGGTGATCCTTTACATAAGCTCGAAACTTAGGGCGGAGTTCAATGTGAGACGTCTGTAAGAGTTTCCACAACGAAACTTTGTCTCGAAACCTGACAGAAAATCCAAAGAGATTCTGGTCGTATGTGAAGTATGTTTGCGGCAAGAAACAATCAATGCCTTCTCTGCGCGATAACAATGGAAATACTATCGAAGACAGTGCTGCCAAAGCAGATTTACTAAACACAGCCTTCCGAAATGCCTTCACAAAAGAAGATGAAGTAAATATTCCAGAATTCGAATCGAGAACAGCTGCCAACATAAGTAACGTAGAAGTAAATATCCTCGGAGTAGTGAAGCAACTCAAATCACTTAATAAAAGCAAGTCTTCTGGTCCAGAATGTATACCAGTTATGTTCCTTTCGGAGTATGCTGATGCATTAGCTCCATACCTATCAATCATATACAACCGTTCTCTCGACGAGTGATCCGTACCCAAAGACTGGAAAGTTGCGCAGGTCTCACCAATATTCAAGAAAGGTAGTACGAGTAATCCACTAAATTACTGGCCCATGTCATTAACGTCGAATATGCAGCAGGATTTTAGAACATATATTGTTCGAACATTATGAATTACCTCAAAGGAAACGGTCTATTGACACACCGTCAACATGGGTTTAGAAAACATCGTTCCTGTGAAACACAACTAGCTCTTTATTCACATCAAGTACTGAGTGCTATTGACAAGGGATTTCAGATCGATTCTGTATTCCTGGTTTTCCGGAAGGCTTTTAACACTGTAACCACACAAGCGGCTCGCAGTAAAATTGCCTACTTATGGAATATCGTCTCAGTTATGTGACTGGATTTGCGATTTCCTGTCAGAGAGGTCACAGTTCGTATTAACTGACGGAAAGTCATTGAGTAAAACAGAAGTGATTTCAGGCGTTCCCCTAGGTAGTGTTATAGGCCCTTTTCCGTTCCTTATCTATATAAACGATTTGGGAGACAATCTGAGCAGCCGTCTTCGGTTGTTTGCAGATGACGCTGTCGTTTATCGACTAATAAAGTAATCAGAAGATCAAAACAAACTGCAAAACGAATTAGAAAAAATATCTGAATGGTGCGAAAAGTGGCAGTTGACCCTAAATAACGAAAAGTGTGAGGTCATCCACATGAGTACCAAAAGGAACTCGTTAAACTTCGGTTACACGATAAATCAGTCTAATCTAAAAGCCGCAAATTCAACTAAATACCTAGGTATTACAATTACGAACAACTTAAATTGGAAACAACACATAGAAAATGTTGTGGGGAAGGCTAACCAAAGGCTACGTTTTATTGGCAGGACAAAATGTAACAGACCTACTAAGGAGACTGCCTACACTACGCTTGTCCGTCCTCTTTTAGAATACTGCTGCGCGGTGTGGGATCCTTACCAGGTAGAACTGACTGAGTACATCGAAAAAGTTCAAAGAAATCAGCACGTCTTGTATTATCGTGAAATATTGGAGAGAGTGTCACAGAAATCATACGGGATTTGGGATGGAAATCATTAGAAGAAAGGCGTTTTTCGTTGCGACGGATTCTTCTCACGAAATTCCGATCACAAACTTTCTCCTCCGAAAGCGAAAATATTTTGTTGACACCGACCTACATAGGGCGGAACGCTCACCACGATAAAATAAGGGAAATCAGATCTCGTACGGAAACATATAGGTGTTCATTCTTTCCGCGCGCTATACGAAATTGGAATAATAATAGAGAATTGTGAAGGTGGTTCGATGAACCCTCTGCCAGGCACTTAAATGTGATTTGCAGAGTATCCATGTAGATGTAGATGTAGATACTCTACAAATCATACTTAAGTGCTTGGCAGAGGATTCATCGAATGACATTTACAATAAATCTCTATTATTCCACTCTCGTGCAGCGCGCGAAATAAACGAACACCTCTACCTTTCTGTACGGGCTCTGATGTCCCTTATTTTTATTATGATGATCGTTTCTTCCTATGTAGGTTGGTTTGCATACGGAGGAGAAAGTTGGTGACTGTAATTTCGTTAGAAGATCCCGCCGCAACTACAGACGCATTTGTTTACGGCTTAAACAAAGGCGTTTCTCCTTGCGGCTGGGTGTACATCCCAGATCCTGTATCACGTCCGTGACACTCGCTTCCCTATTTCTTGATAACACGTGCTGCTCTTCTTTCAGCTTTCTTTATGTACTCCGTTAATCCTATCTGGTATGGATCCCACACCGCGCTGCAGTATTCTAAAAGAGGACGAACAAGCGTAATATGGACAGTATCTTAGTTAGATCTGTTGCATCATCTAAGTCTTCTGCCAGAAAATCACAGTCGTTGCTTCGTCTTCACCACAACATTTTCTATTGTTACTTTCCAACTTAAGTTGCTCGTAATTGTAATTCGTAGCTATTTAGTTGAGTTTTCGGCCATTAGATTTGATTGATTTATCGTGTAACCGAAGTTTAAAGGTCTCATTTTAGTACCCATGCGGATGAGCTCACACTTTTGATTATTTAGGATCCACTGCCAATATTCGCACTATACAGATATCTTATCTAAATCGTTTTGCAATTGATTTTGATCTTCTGATGACTTGGCTACACTGTAAAAAGCAACGTCATCTGACAGCCGCTCAAGCTGCTCAGATACAGTGATATAAAGATACCAACTTGTGATTAATGCATCTGTGAGCACCGGTGGGTTACGACCTCTCTCATTCTTTAAACTAATAATAGGAAGGAAACTTTCATTGTATTATCCTTTGGTCTTGTTAAGGACTTTCAAGTCCTTTTTCCGTCTCTGACAGCATTACAATATCATCGGCAAACCTAATAGTTTTAATTTTCCTCCTTGGTATCCTTTACTGCATGATAAGTGTACAAATAAAATAACACTGGGGGTAGCCTACAAGCCTGTCTTACCTCTTTCTCAGTTATTGGTTTCCTTTCATGGCCTACTCTTATAACTACAGTCGACTTTCTGTACAAGTTATAGATGACTTTCCTTGTTACCTTCACAGTTTAAATAGTGTATGCCAGTCGACGCTTTGAAAAGCGTTATCAAAATGTACAACTGCTACAGAGTTAGGTTTGCCGTCCTTCAGTTTATCTTCCAAGTTAAGTCGTAAGGCCAGTGTTGCCTCTCGCATTCCTACCTCCACCTGTCACTATCCGCCTGATTTGGAACAGGAACTGGCATCTGCATTGACGTTTTATCCAGGTCGGCTATAAAGGTAACTTATAATCAACAAATCCGAAACATTCGCTGCATTATATTAGCCGTATTACACGGATCCCACGAATAATTATACATTCTAATTAATTTATTTTCAATACAGCGAAACGACGTTACATTATTGCATAACAGTGAGGACTCTAATTATAAACTATATATTATAAACTAAATCATTAAATTTAAGAGTAAGGTATTCTTCAATGCAGTAGAAGGATTTGCCCAACACAAAGCATTTTAATTCAGTCTTAAACGCCACTACATTATCTATATACGCGACGTGCTCTGGTAGGTTGTTGAAACGTGTGTTACCCATGCATCTGACTCCTTTCTGTATCAACCCTCTAAAGTCTTTCTGTACACACTATTTTTTGTCCCAGTTGTATATTCATACTTTTGTCTATTTTTTGAGAAAATAGAAACATTGTTAATTACAAATATCATTACTGAATATACACACAGAGTGTTTGTTTTAATTTGTAACAAGTAAATATCTCGAAAAATACGAATCGTATGAAATAAATGTTCCAGATGAGAAATTATTGACTTCCACGGGGACATCTGTCTTTGGTAAAACTGGCCATCCACTATCCAACCACTCCCCCTGGGGAGTTGGTGAGCTTTTATTGTCAAATAGAAATCCCCCTTTCTGTTGCGGATTCGGATTCTACGATAAAAAATACCTGGAGTTTATGTGAGACAATTTTTTCCATTCGTGGTAGATGGCACTGTCATCGGAGCGAGGCTTACGACGGTAGGGCAGAAGAACACACCAAAATCGGTCACCCTGGTTGTGAGATTCGAGAGGACTCACGAAAACCAAGCGTCCTGGTGGTGTGGTGACTCACCGAAATCAACCCCAAAGCAAACAGAAAAATACGTTACGTTAAAAGTTTAAATGTCTAAAAGTAAAATTTTACTGCATCATCAAATTTGCTAAACGAAATTAAATTTTTAAGAATAATATCAACTGTTTACAACGGAAACGTATAAATTTTTATCTAAAATTTAAAGCAGAACCAAATGAGTTTGTTCTTAATTGCAAAAACCGAAAAAATTGAATTCTGTCCATTAGAGCGCCGTCTATCACAAATATGTTACAGGACGAGTACAAAATAAATGATCAGTCTTTGGAAGCGGTAACATCAGTCAATTATCTGGGTGTGACTATTCGAAATGATCTCAAATGGAATGATCAGATTACACAAGTAACGGGTAAGGTGAACTCTAGATTGCGGTTTATTGGTAGAATCCTGAAGCGATGCAGTCCTTCAACAAAGGAAATAGCTTACAATACGTTAGTTCGTCCAGTCTTAGAGTATTGTTCGTCTGTATGGGACCCTCACCAGTTGGGTCTCATTCAAGAGATTGAGAAGGTCCAAAGAAGAGTGGCAAGATTCGTGACTGGTACATTTAGCCATCGCAAGAGCGTTACAAATCTCATAGAAAGTTTGAAGTGGGACACACTTGCAGATAGACGACGCGCTAAACAGAAGGGGCTGCTCACTAAATTCCGAAATCCAGTCTTCACCGAGGATGTAGAGCATATATTATTACCACCAACTTTCAAATCGCGTAATGATCATCATTCAAAGATAAGGGAAATTAGAGCTCGTACTGAGGCGTTCAGACAGTCGTTTTTCCCTCGCGCGATCCGCGAGTGGAACAGAGGGGGGAAATATGACTTTGGCGCGAATTGTGCCCTCCGCCTCACACCGCATGGTGGCTAGCGGAGTATATATGTAGATCTGTAGATGTAGATGGAAAAAAAAATGTTGTTGGTAGCTCTAGGTATTTTCTGGCGGACTGCAACGAAAATGGGCGGTTCCCATTTCAAAACAAAAAGCTTACTTTCCCATGCGAGAGGTTGGGTGGGTTTATGAGTGCCAGTTTTAGCACAGACATATCTCCCCCTTGAATATACTAATTTTTCATTTGAATCATCCGTATTTTTCGAGGTATTTAGTTATTCTAACTGAAAACAAACACTCTGTGTATAAATGCGTTAATAGTCTTTGTAATTAGCAATATTTGTGTCTTTGTCAAAAAATAGACAAAAGCATGAATTTAACACTAGGACAAAAAAACTTTACAAAGACTTCGAAAGGTTAATACAAAAATGAGACACGTGCATGGGTAACACGTGCTTCAAGAATCTGTCAGAGTACATTGTCACGTACGTAGATGATGTAATGGATTTTATGACTGAATTAAAGTACTTTCTGTTGGGCAACTCCTTCTATTACATTGAAGAATATTTCGACAGAAACTCTTAAACTGTATGATACGCGATTTTTAAGCAGTCTCTGCAGGATGTTCTAGGAATGCAGAAGTGTGTTACAGGAATTAAGTCTCTGTTAGAGATTTAATTCCTGTAACATACTTCTGCATTCTGAAAGTACTGCCCCTGTACGTTCAGTTTTCCCAGAAAACGGTTCCATACTTCATTCGCGACTGCAAGACTAGGATTAACTAGTTTTTTTTTCGTTTTTAAATCACTTATGCGTCCTGGAAACACTGCTAAACTAAGACGCATCATTAATTGTAGACAGTGGGTTTTACAATTAAGGTAGTTCAAATGGTTCAAATGGCTCTCAGCACTATGGGACTTAACATCTGAGGTCATCAGTCCCCTAGAACTTAGAACTGCTTAAACCTAACTAACCTAAGGACTTCACACATACCCATGCCCGAGGCAGGATTCGAACCTGCGGCCGTAGCGGTCGCGTGGTTCCGGGCTAAAGCGCCTAGAACTGCTCGGCCGCAACGGCCGGCAATTAAGATAGTGATCCATTTGCACTTTATTAGGGTGGCAGGTACTAATTTTTTGTCCTTATCCGTGAATCATCTGCAAAAAGGACGATTCATATCTTCCGAAGTTGTGTTTATCAAAAACAAGAGGACCCAAAATCTAACCTTGTGGAACACCATGTCTAATTGATATTGAGTGTCTATCGTTATATGACTGACATGGAACTGATGTCACCCCCTGTCATTCAAATAAGATAAAAATCATGAACCCACTTTGTCTGCTATTCCGTAATATTTTGACTTCTGGGTTAGGATACCGTCGTTCACACAGTCGAAAGCCTGTCGCGAGCTGTAGATTGCATAGCAGCAGTGACGTCAGCCTGTGTCTGGCTGCGGCTTTGGGCGAGTGACGGCTGCGTCGTCATTGGCCCGGCGTTGCTCTCCGACCCCCGGGCACTGTAGTCTGCAGAGCCCGACCGACACCACATACTTGCTTCCATCAGCGGCGAGACCTTGTACGTCCAGTGGTACCAATTCTATCTGGACAGACGGCAGGCACATCTCCAGAACAGGGTCGACACAGTCTCGTAGAACAGTAGCTTTGTTGGCGAAACACTGCTCTAAAAAGAGTAGTCGAACAGGCGGACAAGTTGGAGAAAAGTATACAGGGTATTACAAAAAGGTATGGCCAAACTTTCAGGAAACATTACTCACACACAAATAAAGAAAAGATGTTATGTGGACATGTGTCCAGAAACGCTTAATTTCCATGTTAGAGCTCATTTCAGTTTCTTTAGTATGTACTGTACTTCCTCGATTCACCGCCAGTTGGTCCAATTGAAGGAAGGCAATGCTGACTTCGGTGCTTGTGTTGACATGCGACTCATCGCTCTACAGTACTAGCATCAAGCACATCAGTACGTAGCATCAACAGGTTAGTGTTCATCACGAACGTGGTTTTGCAGCCAGTGCAATGTTTACAAATGCGGAGTTGGCAGATGCCCATTTGACGTATGGATTAGCACGGGGAAATAGCCGTGGCGCGGTACGTTTCGAGACAGATTTCCAGAACGAAGGTGTCAAGACAGGAAGACGTTCGAAGCAATTGATCGGCGTCTTAGGGAGAACGGAACATTCCAGACTATGACTCGGGACTGGGGAAGACCTAGAACGACGAGGACACCTGCAATGGACGAGGCAATTCTTCGTGCAGTTGACGATAATCCTTATGTCAGCGTCAGAGACGTTGCTGCTGTACAAGGTAACGTTGACCACGTCACTGTATGGAGAGTGCTACGGGAGAACCAGTTGTTTCCGTACCATGTACAGCGTGTGCAGGCACTATCGGCAGCTGATTGGCCTCCACGGGTACACTTCTGCGAATGGTTCATCCAACAATGTGTCAATCCTCATTTCAGTGCATATGTCCTCTTTACGGATGAGGCTTCATTCCAACGTGATCAAATTGTAAATTTTCACAATGAACATGTGTGGGCTGACGAGAATCCGTACGCAATTGTGCAATCACGTCATCAGCACAGATTTTCTGTGAACGTTTGGGCAGGCATTGTTGGAGATCTCTTGATAGGGCCCCATGTTCTTCCACCTACGCTCAATGGAGCACGTTATCATGATCTCATACGGGATACTCTACCTGTGCTGCTAGACCATGTGCCTTTACAAGTACGACACAACATGTGGTTCATGCACGATGGAACTCCTGCTCATTACAGTCGAAGTGTTCGTACGCTTCTCAACAACAGATTCTGTGACCGATGGATTGGTAGAGGCGGACCAATTCCATGGCCTCCACGCTCTCCTGACCTCAACCCTCTTGACTTTCATTTATGGGTGCATTTGAAAGCTCTTGTCTACGCAACCCCGGTACCAAATGTAGAGACTCTTCGTACTCGTATTGTGGACGGCTGTGATGCAATACGCCATTCTCCAGGGCTGCATCAGCGCATCAGGGATTCCATGCAACGGAGAGTGGATGCATGTATCCTCGCTAACGGAGGACATTTTGAACATTTCCTGTAAGAAAGTGTTTGACGTCACGCTGGTACGTTCTGTTGCTGTGTGTTTCCATTTCATGATTAATGTGATTTGTAGAGAAGTAATAAAATGAGCTCTAACATGGAAAGTAAGCGTTTCCGGACACATGTCCACATAACATATTTTCTTTCTTTGTGTGTGAGGAATGTTTCCTGAAAGTTTGGCCGTGCCTTTCTGTAACACCCTGTATACAGGTTTTATTGTTTACTAACAATTGTGGATCTACGTCTTACTTATGGAAGTCTACTTGACCTCACAATCTGCCTTATCTGACTTCATATATTATGACCCCGACCTCACTCCATTCAGTTTCAATGCCAGCTGTGCGAGTTCGTCTATGACTTTAATTTTATTTACTCTGTATTCAAAAGGGGAAACCTGACGAGTCAATCTCCATGATCACGGAACGAGTCAATACATGAAATTACACCAGAACAGATAATATAAGTGAAATAAAATTTTTACGAATCCTTATCAGATGACAAGCTACTGAATACATATTAGCATAAACAACAACATAACACAAGATTTTGCTTAAGTTTTTTCCCGGAACTAGTAGATAGTGTCGGAAGTTCCATGCGGCTTTTCGCGGATGATGCTGTAGTATACAGAGAAGTTGCAGCATTAGAAAATTGTAGCGAAATGAAGGAAGATCTGCAGCGGATAGGCACTTGGTGCAGAGGGTGGTAACTGACGCTTAACATAGACAAATGTAATGCATTGCGAATACATAGAAAAAAGGTTCCTTTATTGTATGATTATAGGATAGCGGAACAAACACTGGTAGCAGTTACTTCTGTAAAATATCTGGGAGTGTGCGTGCGGAACGATTTGAATTGGAATGATCATACAAAATTAATTGTTGGTAAGTCGGGTACCAGGTTGGGATTCATTGGAAGAGTCCTTCGAAAATGTAGTTCATCAACAAAGGAGGTGGCTTACAAAACACTCGTTCGACCTATACTTGAGTATTGCTCATCAGTGTGGGATCCGAACCAGGTCGGGTTGACGGAGGAGATAGAGAAGATCCAAAGAAGAGCGGCGCGTTTCGTTACAGGGTTATTTGGTAAGCGTGATATCGTTACGAAAATGTTTAGCAAACTCAAGTGGCAGACTCTGCAAGAGAAGCGCTCTGCATTGCGGTGTAGCTTGCTGTCCAGGTTTCGAGAGGGTGCGTTTCTGGATGAGGTATGGAATATATTGCTTCCACCTACTTATACCTCCCGAGCAGGTCACAAATGTAAAATTAGAGAGATTCGTGCGCGCACGGAGGCTTTCCGGTAGTCGTTCTTCCCGCGAACCGTACGCGACTGGAACAGAATGGGAGGTAATGACAGTGGCACGTAAAGTGCCCTTCGCCACACACCGTTGGGTGGCTGGCGGAGTATAAATGTAGGTGGATAGAACTCCCCAACGCAAAAGAATCAAGGCAAGAGCAGTTTCTCTAATTTAGACCTGAAAGGTCAAGAATTTCTGCTGACGTTTTTTAATTCTTGTGATATCTTATTGAAAATGGATGCAGCAGTTTACTTTACGCCTTTCTGTAGAAAAGTCAAGGAGGTGTGATACAAATGCAGACATGATTTTTGTCTAGTATTAACTGTGTGAAAGCTGCTAATTCTGAATAAACTCATACATTAAAGTAAATATACGAGGGGTGTCCAGAAAGCAAGTTCCGATAGAATCACGTCGCTCTTCTCATTTCTGAGCTCACTGTGAGCGCATAAAGATGTCTATAAAATAGTGTCTCCCACCAAGTACGAGGGCCTGGTGAGAAATTTCACCTGAAGCTATGCAGCCAACATTACATGACTGTCATGCGGTTTCTTCTTCAAGACAATTCTCAGCCGCATTCTGCAGGGGCAATGAAGATGCTCCTGCATCGTTTCCAATTGGAAGTATTTGATTACCCACAATACAGCACGTAATTGTCTCCCTCTGTGTTTCATCTCTGCTCACATGAGCCGTTGGCTATGAAGACAACATTTTCGCACAGAAAACGAACTGTAGGC